>NC_136493.1:28584758-28594758 GCF_053919585.1 Euprymna scolopes
ACCAATATATAGTTTTGTGACTTCATTTCGTACTCTTTTTGTCCTATTGTATAAGCTCCAATAATAATTGTTGAGCTTGGTATTATCCGGATAAGTCTCCTCTTGTGGAATTGAACTCTCTCTTTTCCTCTTACGCATTAAGCTATATATATATATATATATATATATATATATATATATATATATATATATATATATATATATATATATATATATATATATATATACAGAGTGTAGTAGACAATTTATTTATTCATACTAACATTATTGGCAGAAAGATTTGTGTTAAAAGAATTACTGTTCAAATTTTTGTTTCATTGTACTATGTCGGTTTGATGATGTTGGATTTCTAAAAACGTCGCAACTGAAACATGTATGCACATATGTAGCCAATAATGCCTGTATAAATAAATAAATAAACAAATAAAAATTATGCTATACTAATGCTCTGTTTTCACTGAGCACTTTGAATATTTTAAATCTTCACGCCATATCTTCCCGAACTACAAAAATATATTTTCAAATATTGCACTTGTATTTTATTAAAAAAAAAAAAAATCAATAATCCCCTAAAATCTTGAAATAAAGATGAAATGTTGATTAATTAGAGTTTGTTCACTTTTAATATATATATATATATATATATATATATATATATATATATATATATATATATATATGTGTGTGTGTGTGTGTATATATATGTATTTCTATATATATATATATATATATGTGTTTACACTATATATATATATATATAGTGTAAACACATACATATATATATATATGCATATATATATATATATATATATATATATATATATATATATATATAATAATTCTACAAGTTCCAAATACCAAGTTTTCTCAGTTTGTTATTTATTATTTTTCAAAAGGTATCGATTTCGATATTGTTTCGTATTGCGACTAACAATCGGCAAAATTATGTTATTGTTACATATTTAGTCATATACTCTTTAGATGTTTACCTTAAAAGAAACTGATAAAATACCATTTTAGAAATTTTTTTAATCCATTACGATTGATATATACAAAACGATTACGTTTCAAGTAAATGATACACACACACGCGCGCGCACACACACACATATATATAAATTCAAAATAGCGTAATGCGACCACATTAAAGGTATTTGCAGCATCTCTTCCAATTTTTGGATTTAATCATGTGAAATCACACTTTATTTCCTTTTGACAGATTACTGTTGGCCGGGTGTTTGGAGGTGTATGTTGAGCAAACAAACAATAAAAGGTCAATTTTTTAAACTTTGACCCCTATTATGACCCCTCAGCAGTTATTAAGTTAGATCCATGTCCAAGAAACCTATATCTAACATTTCAAGTGTTTAGACCCAAAAGAGTTTGATAGATTTCACAAAGGTCAAATTGTTGAACTTTGACCCCTTAATCGCCAAATTTCTGGCCAAAAACCTATCACACAGATTTTACAAAATCTCAGTACCCTGTCTATCAAATTTCGAATCTGTAGACTAAAAATTGACAGAGTTATTGCGTAGGGAAATGTACACACACACACACACACACACACACACACATTCACTTTTATATATATACTAGCATGGGTGCCCGGCGTTGCCCGGGTGTTTGGAGGTGTATGCTGAGCAAAAAACTAAACAAAAATAAAAATGGTCATTTTTTTTTAAAACTTTGATCCCTACTATGACCCCTTAACATTTCTCAAAGGTCAAATCATTGAACTTTGACCCCTTAATAGCTACATTTCTGGCCGAAAGCTGATTACAAAGATGTTCCCAAATCTCAGTACCCTGTATATCAAATTTCGAGTCTGTAGACTAAAAATTGAGTTAATGCAATGAAATGTACACAGACACACATACAGACACACACACAGACACGTTCACTTTAATATATATATATATATATATATATATATATATGTGTGTGTGTGTGTGTGTGTGTGTGTGTGTGTGTGTGTGGCACTACGTCCGGTGTTATTCAAATGTTTTATAAAATTATGTATCCATAAAAATCTTCATCTATCTCTCTCTCTCTCTCTCTCTCTCTCTCTCTCTCTCTCTCTCTCTTTCTCTTTCTCTTTCTCTCTCTCTCTCTCTATCTCTCTCTCTCTCTCTCTCTCTCTCTCTCTCTCTCTCTCTATATATATATATATATATATATATATATATATATATATATATATATATATATATATATATATATATACACATAAGCCTGAAGGATCCTAGAGTGGATGAAACGCGGAATATTCAGTGTAGTTTAATCGCCATATACATTTTATAACTAACTAGCTCTACCTACGTATTGAGCACTTTTGAAGTAAATGCTTTAAGTTTACACAAAAATCTATACTTTCGTATATTAATTTTATGTGAGTAAATCAAGTAGTTATATATATATATATATATATATATATATATATATATATATATATATATATATATATATATATATACTAGCAAAAGTACCCGTCGTTGACTGGGTTCTAAAACAGCCTACAGAAAATAGACTCTGATTTATGAAAGTATGATAGGTTATAAAAAGGAAGGGTTGTAAAGAGATAGCTTCGAATTTGGGGGTATCAAAACCAAAGCAAAATATGATGAAAGTAAAAATAAAATAGATAAACCCCATAATTTATTATACAATACCTGTTCACACTGAAACACTTATCACAATATTCTGTGGATCTATATTAAAAAACCTTGTTAAACTTTCTGACATACTTCCATTCTATGAAGGTCAGGCGCTAACAAACACCCCATAATTTTATTATACCATATTTCTTCAAACTGAAACATAATTATCAAAGTATACTTACGTAGATAGATATGAAAAGTCTTTATTAAAGTTTGTACCTATTTCCATTCTATGGAGCCCAGGCGCGAACGCAGACCCCACAATGTTATTATACCATCCCTATTTAAGTTAACACATACTTATCAAAGTATTATTATGTACAGCTATATCAAAAACACTTGTAAACGTTTATTTATATATCTCTGTGTATTTATACACATACATACACACACATATATGCATGTATATACATATGTTTCTAAATAAATATTGATCATTTCCACAGACATTAGTATTTCATGCTTATGAAATCATAAGTGTAGGAAGTTATAATTACTGCTGGTCCGGACATTCGAGTACAGTCGCGCTATCTTCAACATTATAGGCTAGCATCTATCCTCCAGCCCACCGGACATAAATGGAAGGAAATGGAATACCTATAAATGCCATATCGGCGGACGTTCACAGTAAACAGTTAAAGACAATATTCAATGACAGGAAGTCGGAATGACACGTTTGCGCTAAATTGACTGCTTTTTTCTTAATCCATAAAGATGGCTAGGCTTTAATTTCTTAAAGGAGCTTTATAACATTAATATTTTTAAATCTATGTGTGCGTTCGGTTCCTTGATCCGACGAGGGGATGTGATGCGTCCAGTGTGTTAGGTACAAGTTAGTGTTAAGTTCATGCTTGCATGCCTTCTCGCTTTCAGCTAACACCGCTGGCTAACCTCACGGTGAAAAGGGAGCAGCTATGCATAAGTCTTCCCTGCCAGAACATAGCCTTTCCATCATCAAGACACCTACAGTGCTTCCACATTGGCCACACATGGTAACTGGGTGCATTGTGGCCCCAGGCTAAACTTGTAGGAGACTTCAGAGTAGTAGGGGACCCAGAGGTAATGCGTTATGACCCACCGATGTGTGGACATGCCTTGGCACACTACCAACCTCTACCCCACTGTCTTGTGGGTGCCCTTGTTTGGGCGAAGACTAGGAGAACCAACCCCAAAATCAGACACCACTAACTTGTGGGCTTTATCACAGCAAAAGGCTAAGAGATAGGAACTCTGATTTCAAATCTTACTGCTGCCTTGCAGTTTTTCTTAAAAGGCTATGGAACCTCATCCAGCAAGAAAAGGCGTAGTAGTGGACATGATAGGGCGACTGTCAACCTCACTGAGATTACTTTCGGCCAGAAGCTGTAGCCTCCTGCCAGTCGTTGCGGGTTCGCTCCACTGGAGGATTGGAGATTCAAAAGGTGTCTATCTGATGCACAACAGATACTACACCTAAACTGCGCAAGCAAGTTAGGAGCCAAGATGGAAAGTCCTGTGGCAATGGAGTGAGGATAACGGTGGCAGGTGTGAGAGCTGAGAGCCACTAATCCAACCCCTGCACATAGGCGGCCGTGTGTGAAGGTCGCAGGTGTACTAAGTGGATGACGATACCCTGAGGAAGCTGCACAGATGACCAAGCAGCCCTGTTCAGGAATAGCACTGCTTGCCCTAGAAGGGGACGCCTCTATAATAGGTGAGGTAAATAAAGCTCATCCAAAGACCATCTGACTGTCAAACCGCGGGCAGTGGATCTCCAATCCAGCAGTAACAACAGAAGAAGAAATAACAACACTTAAGACTTGAACGTCAAAACCATGTTCGATATGGACTTGGGTGACAGACCACATAGAAGAACAGCACTCATAGATCTGGAGCTCGAAAATACAAATATCGACATAGCTGCATTGCAGGAGACAAGACTCAGCAGCGAGGGCCAAGTGAGAGAAGCAAGAAGAACCTATTTTTGAAAGGGGTGTCCTGTAGATCAACCAAAAAGAGCTGGAGTCGCTTTTGTGATCAGAAATGACCTAGCCAGTAGACTCGCAGAGAGCCCCAGAGGAGTCTCTGAAAGAATAATGACGCTGCGAATCACCACATCCCATAACCGTAACATCCCCATCATCAACGTCTATGCACCGACAATGACATACCCAGATGAGGAAAAGGAGGCCTTTTACTCTCAGCTGAAAGACACCATAGCAAACGTCTCTGCAGCGGATAGACTAGAGCAAAGCAGAAGAAGCTGAAACAAGTGAGGGCAGAAGTCCAGAAAAAGCGAAGAGAAATGAAAAACACCTGGTGGCTGAAAAAGGCTGAATATATGCAGAGGCAAGCTGAGGAAAACAATTCTGCAGGTTTCTTCAGATCACTGAAGGCAGTGTATGGCCCTAGAGCCCAGATGATTAACACCCTCTTATCAGAAGATGGAAACACCATACTGACTCAACCAAAACAGATAATTCAAAGATGGCAAGAGTACTTCGGCATCCTACTGAATGTACAATCCAATGGATGAGGAGATCTTAAGCCATATAACAGTCTTCCCCCAGCAGATGGACCTGAATGACACACCAACTCTTGGGAGAGTAAGAAAAGCAATTGGCAAAACTAAAATGAACAAATCTCCAGGAATTGACGGCATAGCAGCTGAAGTATACAAGTTCGGTGGAGAACAACTCATGAGAAAACTTCACCAACTAATAGCAAAATGCTGGCAACAAGAAACGCTGCCACAAGAATTCAAAGATGTCATGATCATCCCAATCTACAAAAACAAAGGTGATAATAAAGACTGCAGCAATTACTGAGGTATCTCTTTGCTGACCATTGCCAGGAAAATAATGGCTAAAGTTGTGCAAGCATGGCTAGCCAGACTGGCGGAAAGGGTCCTAATCGAATCACAGTGTGGATTCAGACATGAAAGATCTACAATAGATATGATCTTCCGCTTACGGCAGATTCAAGAAAAAGCTATTGAACAGTATCGGGAGCTCTACATAGTCTCTGTAGACTTCCGTAAAGCATTTGATACAGTTGATCGAAAAATGCTGTGGAAGGTCCTTAAAGTGTTTGGATGTCCCGATCACTTTGTGAAAATTATTAAACAATTTCATGAATGAACAAAAGGGAGAGTTGTAGTAGAGAATCTAGAAAGTGAACTCTTGGGTGTAAACCACGGCACCAAACAACACTGTTCACCCTATTTCTGACAGCCGTCCTAATGCTGCTTCATCAAAACATCGAAGAAGGTGTCTTCATCCACACACGCTCTGATGGGAAACTGTTCAATCTTACAAGACTGAAGGCCAAGACCAAGACAAGGAAGGAGCTGATAACAGAACTACTGTTCGCAGACGACACTGCTCTGATAGCTCACAATCAAGTTCAGATGCAAAGGATAGTTGATACCTTCTCTCAAACAGCCAGGAAGATAGGCCTACAAATCAACATAGAGAAGACTGAAGTGATGTATCAGCCCTCACCAGATAACAACGACCAACAAAAGCCTACAATAACAATCAACGGCAAGGTGCTAAAAGTTGTTGAAAACTTCAAATACCTTGGAAGCACTCTAAGCACTGATAACCGTGCTGACAAAGAAATAAGCTGCCGAATTCAAAGCGCATGTGCCTCCTTTGGCAAGCTAGAAAAGAGGCTCTGGACAAGGGCTGGTATCCGGCTAGAGGCGAAGTGCAGAGTCTACAAAACCATCGTCTTGCCAGACCTGCTGTACTCAGCAGAGACCTACACTCTATATAGAGAACACATAAGGAGATTGGAACCGGCCAACAGAGACACCGGAGAAGGATCATGAAGATCAAATGGAGTGACTTTATACCAAACACAGAAGTTCTCAGGAGAGCAAACCTAAATAGTGTGGAAGCTACCCTTGCTACTATGCAACTACGATGGACCGGGCACATTACTAGAATGGAAGAAAACCGAATTCCAAGATGATCTTCTACGGGGAACTGGAAAATGGAACCCGCAAGGTAGGAGGTCAGAAGCTTCGCTACAAAGATGTAACAAAGCGGCACCTGAAGGCAATGAACATCAATGTCAAGAGTTGGGAGGAACAAACCAAAGAAAGGAGTGGTTGGCGGAATAGTCTCCACAAAGGAAAGAAAGAAATAGAGAGAAAGATTGGAGAAGCCTTAGAACTGAGACACTATAGACGACACAACCCTGGCACCCACATATGCAGTGCCTGTGACCGAATGTTTCACACAGAAAGAGGACTATGCCAACACCGAAGGATAAAGCACTAAGGCCCCGACTAGTCATCGTCAAGACTGACGGACTGCATGATGATGATGATGATGATGATGATGATGATGATGATGACGATGATGATGACGATTTTTAAATCTATATATTAATACGATAGCGTTTGTTATTTTGTTTGGCACGTTTACATCTTTTATTTCTAAGTGATTCTCGTTTAAATGTTATGGACCATTTCTTGTAATAAATAATTTTACCAAGAATACTTCATAAGTTCGGTTATAACTAGAAGAACTCAACTTTTATATATATATATATATATATATATATATATATATATATATATACATATATATATATATATATATATATATATATATAAGTAAACGTGTCTGTGTGTGTGTATGCGTGTGTGTGTGTGTGTACATTTCCCTATGCAATAACTCTATCAATTTTTCGTCTACATACTCTAAATTTGATATACAGGGTACTGAGATTTGGGAAAATTGATGTTACTGGTTTTCGACCAGAAATTTGGCTGGTAAGGGGTAAAAGTTCAACGATTTGACCTTTGAGAACTCTACGAAACTCCTCCAACAATTTTGGGTCTAAACACTTGAAATTTTAGATATAGGTTCCTTGGACATAGATCTAACTTAATAACATTGTTTGAGCCCAAAACAATAAATTTTAAGGGGTCATAATCGGGTCCAAAGTTTAAAAAAATTGACCGCTTTTTTTTTTTTTTGCTCAACATACACCTCCAAATATCCGAGCAACGCCGGGCACCCATGCTAGTATATATATAAAAGTGAAAGTGTGTGTGTGTGTGTGTGTGTGTGTGTGTGTGTGTGTGTATACATTTCCATACGCAATAACTCTGCCAATTTTTAGTTTACAGACACGAAATCTGATATACATGTTACTGAGATTTGGAAAAATCGATACGATCGGTTTTTGGCCAGAAATTTGGCGATTAAGGGGTCAAAGTTCAACAATTTGACCTTAGAGAACTCTACCAAACTTCTCCGACAATTTTGGGTCTACACATTTGAAATTTCACTTGAATATTTAGATATAGGTTCGTTGGACATGGATCTAACTTAATAACTTAAGTTAAGCCCAAAACAATAAATGTTAAGGGGTCATAATAGGGGTAAAATTAAAAAAAAATTGACCGTTTTTCTTTTCTTTTTTTCCTCAGCATAAACCTCCAAACACCCGGGCAACGCCGGGCACCCATGCTAGTATATCTATAAAAGTGAAAGTTTCTGTGTGTATGTGTGTATACATTTCCATACGCAATAACTCTGCCAATTTTTAGTCTACAGGGTACTGAGATTTGGGAAAATCAATGTGATCGGTTTTCGGCCAGAAATTTGCCAATTAAGTGGTCAAAGTTCAATGATTCGACCTTTGAGAACTCTACCAAAATCCTCCGAAAATTTTGAGTCTAATCACTTGAAATTCTAAATATAAGTTCGTTGTACATGGATCTAACTTAATAACATGATTTGAACCCAAAACATTAAATTTTAAGGGGTCATAATAGGGGCCAAAGTTTAAAAAAATTGACCGCTTTTTTTTTTTTTGCTCAACATACACCTCAAATACCCGGGCAACGCCGGGCTGAAATGCTAGTATATATATATATATATATATATATATATATATATATATATATATATATATATATATATATGCGTGTGTGTGTGTGTGTGTGTGTGTTTATTCTCTTCATAAGTTTGGGTTTCGGTTTCAATTCAAGCTGATGCACCCAAGTCATATGGATATATATATATATATATTTATTTTTTAAGCCACAATTTTATAATATATAAAAATCGGTAGAAAGTTGACTCTATAATAATATATACGAAATGTGCATGAATTAAAATATCACATTTAAGTTTATTATACGGCCGGACTACAGCGGGTGTCCCTGCTAGCTTAGATAAATACTTTGGCAGTTTTAACAAAAAAGTTACAATAATATCAGAGTGCTTCCATTTACGCTGAACATCCACAGAATGCCAACATCAATATATTACATATGAAAGAAATCGCAGTGGAGTTTCCATAGGACCCGCTAGTAAATATTTACAATGTGTGTGTGTGTGTGTGTGTGTGTGCAGACATAGACAGATACATATATATATATATATATATATATATATATATACAAGCATGGGTGCCCGGCGTTGACCGGGTGTTCGGAGGTGTGTGTTTAGCAAAAAAAAAAAAAAAAAAGAGGGGATCACTTTCGAAAATATCGGCGAAAAAAGTGACTCATCCCTGTTGAAAGTGCCCAGTTGAAGGTGAAGAAATTAATGTTTTTAGCCAATTTCTCGGTATTTGTCGTCTGAAGGGTCGAGCTTCAAAACGATACTGATCTTGTGAAAATCCGTCGCTTCTGCCGAAAGTTTTAGGCAGACATGCAGACATACATACATGCATTTATATATTGGTAGCTCAAATTTTCGACCCAAACCGATTGAAAAGCTTGCCCTATCTCTGAATACCCTTTATGTAAATTTTCAAATGTTCAGACCAGAAATTATATATATACTAGCATGGCTGCCCGACGTTGCCCGGGTATTTGGAGGTGTATGTTGAGCAAAAAAAAAAAAAAAAAAGTGGTAGTAGGAAGGCAGGCTCGAACCCGTACCGCAAAGGAAGAAAAAAACGGGGTAAAACCTAACATTTATGCTGTTACGACCACTGCCAAACCGGAACGACATTTGTATAAAATTAAGGCTAGACAATCTAAAAGAGAGGATAACTTTAAAAAATATCGGCGTAAAAAGTGACCCTCCCCCCCTGTAGAAAAGTGCCTAGTTGAAGGGGAAGATATTAATGTTTTTAGCCAATTTTTCGATATTTATCGTATGAAAGGTGGATCTTAAAAACGATACTGATCTTGGTAAAATCCATCGCCTCTATTGAAAGTTTAAGGCAGACATGCAAACAGACATACATACATGCATTTATATATTAGTAACTAAAAACTTTCAACCTAAACTGATGAAAAAGCTTGCCCTATCTCTGAATATCCTTTATGTAAAATTTCAAATATTTAGACCAGAAATTCTCTGGGTAATTTGGAAAAGACCGTA
>NC_136493.1:28597258-28717258 GCF_053919585.1 Euprymna scolopes
ATCTCATTTACGATGGCGGTAGAAAAAGACAACTCCCTTCCTTTCTTGAATGTTTTAGTTTCGAAATGTGGAGCTTCCTTTGTTACGTCCGTTTACAGAAAACCTACTTTTACTGGTCTGTACCCGAGTTGGGATTCTTTCGCACCAACAACTAGGAAGCTTAATATTATTAGAAATTTAACCCATCGGGAACTTGCCATTTGCTCTCCTTCTTGTATCGATTCAGAAATCGATGATATTAAACGAATTTTCATTACTAATGGATATCCGCTTCCATTGGTTAACAAAATTGTAAACAAGAAAATAGAATCTTTTTCTGAGCAACCCAAACATGATCCATGTAGATTTCCAGTGTACCTCAAGTTACTTTGGATTGAACCTGAAAGCCAACGTATTGGAGACAAGATTTCTCTCTCCTTTGGTCATTTAACTCTCCAAATTGCTTTCTTTACAAAACGCGCTTTCCCCTTTTTTCGTAAGGACGAACCAGCGTCTTCAGGTTAGAATCGCCCAGCACGTGCCGCGTTACATCCGAGATCATCAGCCTATTTCCAGCAGTTCCCGATTGGTAGAATCGGCTATTGGACAACACTTAGTAGATGAAAAAGATTGTGCTTCTACATTCTCTTCGGGTTGTTTTTCTGTTTTACACAGAGGATGCACTAAGTTCCACCTGTCTGTCCTCGAGACGCTTGCCATAAGTTTCAGCCCTCTACTTTGTGTAAGCAGAGAAGCCTTCGCTGGCAATTGGAACTATTTCGTGGGACACATTTCATCTAAGGTTCTTCCTTTTTTTTTATTACAACAATTCTACAAAAAAAAAAAAAAAAAAGAAAGAAAGAAAAACATTTCTATTCTTTTTTACGGACGTATATACTTGAAAAGGCCCTTCTGTACGAAAAGCGCTTTGGGTTTTCGTTCTTTTGACACTTCGTGATTTTCCTTTTTCTGTTTTTTTTTTTTTTTTTTAATCCACTTATTTATTTTATAACATTCCGAATAATGTTCACTTTTTTCTTGGGTTATATTTTACTTCGTGATTTTTTTTTTTTAATCGACTTATGTATTATTTTTTAACATTCGATTATGGTTCACTTCTTTCTCATATATATATATATATATATATATATATATATATATATATATATATATATAGAGAGAGAGAGAGAGAGAGAGAGAGAGAGGGAGAGAGAGAGAGAAAAAAAAGAGAGATGAGCGCGCGCACACACACACACACACACACACACACACACACACACACATATATATATATATATATATATATATCGAAGTTACTCATAAAATCAGAAACATCTGCGCATGAAATTTAGCAATATAATATCGCATGCTCAATATAAGATTAGGTATTAAATATACACTGCGACCTGATTGGTTTCCAGGGAAATTCAGTCATGAACCGACCGTTTGGCAGCAACGTGCAGATCGGAAATGTTTTCCATATGATGCCATATCGGCGTTTCCCTCCTAAATTTATAATTCATAGAATTCCGGGAATGGACACACATACAAAAAGAAAAAAAAAAAATCTTCGCCAATTTTTCTCCGCTTGCTGGGCGCCTACACACACACACACACACACACACACACACACACACACACACACACATCACCACCACTACCCTATAACACACACTACTACCATCAGCATTATAACCCTACAACACACCGCCCATACCACCACAGCACACCACACTACAACACTGCCACCACCCTCACTCTCCAATACACCATACTACCCAGCAAATGAGGACGCAAATCATCTCATGCAGAAAGCTACATAAACTACAGCTGTTAAAACTAGAAACTGGAAGATGACACAGCCAGCTCGTTTGTGGCGGGGCTGACTGAACCTCCAGTCAGCAGTAGATAGGCGCGTACAAAATAAATAAATAAAAATATAAAATATCACAGAACTAGATTTTTTAACCCGTTAAAAACGGGCAAAAGTTATAGCGCGTTAAATGATACCCCACCATCCAGTCTAACATTTACGACAAACATTCGTCTACCTACAACAACTGTAAGAAATGTTCCTTGCTCTCTATCTGCGTATAAAACTAAAAAAAAAAAAAAAAAAATCTAAGAACAAAGTTTTTTTTCTACTAGAGTGGCCTGTTTGAGGAACTAAATATCGCGGTGCTGCGCCCCAGCTCACCGTAACATGGCCGTTTTCAAGTCCAATGTAAACAAGTTCTACCGATCATCACAGTATTTCCTCACCTGACATTTATTCATCTTTATCCTCGAGTTACCTCTAGGCCTTGATAAATGGTGACGCAACAGTGAAAAAAAAAAAAAAACTTAGAATGAGTGCTTTATGTCAAAATGAAAGTTCGGGTTATAGCCAGCTATCGCACTTTATAATTTTCTGCGGAGCGCCACCGGAAGCGGTGACAAGGAAAATCAGTTTCTTCTTTCGTTACGTATTGAATACGTTTTTTTTTTTATGGTGTTTGAATTTTTTTTTTATTTTGATTTCAATATTTTTATTTTCATACTTTCATAAATATATATTTCATATATAATTTTAAATAAAGAACTTTTATTTGTAAAATAAAAAACAAGCATATTTTTATAATTTCATAAACGTATATTTCTTATAAAATTTCAAATAAAATAAAAACTTTATTTTTTAAATTTTGTTAAAGACTAATTGTGTTATTTTTATCTTTTTTATAATTTTGTAAATTTTTTATTGTATATTTTTCAATAATGTTCTTATATTTTATTCCAATAAATTGTTTCACAATAGAAATACTGAAGAACAATAAAAGCGAAGGAACGGATTTGCCTTGTCACCGCTTCCGGTAGCGCTATGCCACAAATTAAGAAGTACGTTAGCTGACTGTAACCAAAGTTTTATATGGTGACATTTGTGCTGTTTTTTTTTTGCATTAAATACTAATCCTCATTAATCACTATTGATCTCAAACTGTGCATTGAACAGATACCATAAAACTTGGTTCACTGCACCTTATCATAACAAAGATCTTTAGTTAAATATGAAGACAAAAAAAGAGAGTCTCAAAGCAACTTTATTTGTCATCTTCGTTAGTAGCATATACAAGAGAGAAGCAGGTTAATAGCTGGGAGTGTTCTTATGTGCAAAGATAGTATGAATAATATACCGGCTTGTTGACGGAGAGAATAATTCAGTTTATACGTGTTGTACTGGATAATAGGAGGGTGAGTCTAGTCTATATATCGACGTGAGTAGTCCTGCAAAGAAAGTTCATGCGTGTACCGCGTGTTGTGGACAAAAGATTACAGAGTAGCACGAGAAACAATATCAGGAGTGAAGATAGCCACGTTAGCTTGTGGTACTCACGTTAGTCTGGGGGCCAAAGCCCCAGGCGATATGTGCTGTCGACCAGAGCAGGGAGAGAGGAGAAAGAGTTGCCAATTTTATGTACTCGATCACGTGATTGAGAGCTAGCCCCCAGTTGGATAAGCCAGAAAGAAAATGGATTTCGAATCTTCAGCGTCGAGAACTAATCCCTGCATGTGACTGTAGCAGTTTCGACTGCTTCAGATCTGTACAAAATTTCAGCCAGATCGGCCCAGAGAAATTTTTTTAGAGTAAATGTGGTATTGTGATAGCCAATCCTCATTAAGTGTACATCTGCACATTGAACGGATACCATAATACTTAGTTCGCTGCACCGTATCATAACAAATACCCATACAAAATTTCAGCAAGTACGACCTAGTAGTTTCCGAGAAAACATAGAATGGACAGACAGACAGACTAAGAGGAATATAACATAGTCAACTTACAAGTACTGAATTTAACTATCCCCCTGTAAATCTATCTTCCCAATATACAAATGTGAAAATTGGGCCCATTTCTCGCATTGAGGATAAACTCAAAACGTCCTGTTTCAAATGAATTCAACTTTACGCAATCGACGCACTGAAAACCAATTTGCGTATCAGTTTTGAAAAAGAAAAGGCGCTTCTACAGAATTGGGACGAGATTTTGTAGTTGATAAATGGAATCTTCAGATTAAAAAAAAAACAATCGTTTCAACTTATTTTTTTGTCAATTCCAATAAGTTACAATGGCAGCTTCCAAATTATGCAGTCGAGATTACCTGAATATTACTGAATTATTAAACAAAACAACTTTAATCATGTTAGCAAGTGAAAAATTGCCGCCATCTTGTGTAAATCAAAAAGGAAAATTACCTCCCTTTTGAACTCCCCTTTGTTTTACGA
This sequence comes from Euprymna scolopes, assembly GCF_053919585.1. NCBI lineage: Eukaryota > Metazoa > Mollusca > Cephalopoda > Sepiida > Sepiolidae > Euprymna > Euprymna scolopes. The sequence continues at coordinate 28,601,498 of NC_136493.1, forward strand.
TCGTTTTCATCAAATTCTATTTTTTATTTTCTTTAATAAATAATTTTCTGCTTTATCAATTGTCGTAATATTTTGATATAATCATCTTAAAAATATGATGAACATGTAGATACCATTGTTTTCATGTGAAATTCAGTTTTGCGATTTCTGAAATTTCATCCCAATAGTGTAGAAGCGACAAAGAACATTTTATGAACTATTATTTGTATGGGTGCTGAATTATTGTTTGTAATCATTTTTTTTTTTTCTTTTTTTAGTGGAAATTGCTCCAGACAACGCATAAAGCCACTCTGGCATAAGGAGCAAAAAAAAAAAAAAAAAAAAAATCAGATACAAAATACTTTAAAGTAAAAAAAAAAAAAATAAATAAATAAAAAATAAAAAAACTAGCCAACAATACATGGAAGATAGATAGTTTCCAACTCAGAAAACGGCAATTCTTCTCTCTTTGTCAGAAATATCGCTCATGGAATGTAAGGACTAAAGGACAAACAAAAAATGATTATTTTGCTTTTAATATATATAATTATATACGACATACTCACGGCATAATCACGTTTACACACTGGTTCCCGCTGGATCACCGAAGTTAAGCAACGTTGAACCTGGTTAGTACTAAATGGGTGACCATTTGGGACTTCTAGGTGCTGTATGTTCTCTCCGCTTATCTCGGCATTGATTCCAGTCGTCCTGGACTTCTCTTCGCCACTGGACTCAAACAGTGCCGATTCAGGATAGGTGTGGTTGGGGATTGTGCAACTCTTGCCACACAATTACACACGCAGCTGCCCCTACCCGGGGTATCCTTTGTTTCTACAGACTTAACGGAGGCATCGAATATGACAAGTGTTGTTTTATTTTCTGTGTTCAAAAGCTTTTTTTTTTTTTTTTAGATTTCTTAAATTTTTGCGATGAGGATTCATATTTGGATTATTCGGACTATCATTTTCATATTAAAGTGTAATTCACACAAGATTTCGGTCGATGTAATTTTCGACCTTCCTAAAGGGTATCAGGAATCTTCCTTCTTTTTTTTTTTTTTTTACAAAGGAGTTACCACTTATCAAGGCCCGAAAGCTACTCGAGGATAAGAGTTAATGAGTGCACACTAATCAACGAGACAATATCATAGTAATCTATGAACATCACCAACATGACCTCCCACAACACCAAAGCCAACCAGATCGCCTTCATCCGCTGAGTATTCGCCAAGCTCCTGCCGTTGCTTGTGGAAAATGTTATGCTCCAAGTTCCAAACTGATATCGGGGCGATGATTGAGGCTGAAGGCGGCTACATTGAATATATGTAAGCTCTACTCCATAATTAAGTTACCTGAATTATTATTTTTTTTTTTACGATAAAAGTTTCAACATAAAGCTAGAGTATTGTTTTCTTTAGGGCCACAACTTTATCCACCTTGTACTTTGACGTTCTGCTATTATTATTTTCTTTTACGGTGGCAATGTATTTAAACGTTACCAGCATAGACAAGTCTCTGACAGCATAGACACGGCACTGTCCCTGGACACTAGCGCACAAATACATGTATTTGGTGACTTTAATGTCCACCACAAAAACTGGCTTGGATTCTCTACTTACACAGATGCAGCGGGCAGCACCAGGATAAATATAAACAAGGAGGACCAGGGGAAATTCCGCAGTGAACTGATTCATATGTAATATATTGATGTTGGCATTTTTTAGATATTCAACCTAAATGGAGACGCTTTGATATTATTGTAGCTTTTTTGTTAAAACTGCAGAAGTATTTATCCAAGCTAGCAGGAACTGCCAGCATGGCCAGGTCGTAAAATACGTTTAAATATGATATTTTAATTCTTGCAAATTTCGTATATATTATTATAGAGTTAATGTTCTATCGATTTTTATATATTATAAAGTTGCGATTTCAAAAATAAAAAATATATCTATATGACTTGGGTTCATCAGCTTGAATCAAAACCGAATCCCAAACACACACACACACACACACACACACACACACACACACACACACACACACACACACACACACACACACACACATATATATATATATATATATTTATAAGTGAACATGTCTGTGTGTGTGTCTGTGTGTCTGTGTGTCTGTGTACATTTTCCTACGCAATAACTCTGTCAAGTTTTAGTCTACAGACTCGAAATTTTATATACAGGGTACTGAGATTTGGGAAAATCGATGTGACCGGTTTTTGGTCAGAAATTTGGCTATTAAGGGGTTAAAGTTCAACGATTTGAACTTTGAGAACTCTGCCAAACTCCTCCGACAATTTTGGGTCTACGCACTTGAAATTTTAGATATAGGTTCCTTGGACATGGATCTAACTTAATAACTTGATTTGAGCCCAAAACAATAAATGTTAAGGGAGTCATAATAGGGGTCAAAGAAAAAAAATTGACCACTGCGGTCGCTTCCAAATTACTCGGACAATTCTTGGTCTAAATAATTTGGAATTTTACATAAAGGGTATTCAGAGATAGGGTAAGATTTTTAATCAGTTTGGGTCGAAAATTTTTAGTTACCAATATATAAATGTATGTATTTATGTCTGCCTTAAACTTTCAATAGAGGCGACGGATTTTACCAAGATCAGTATCGTTTTTAAGATCCACCTTTCATACGACAAATATCGAAAAATTAGCTTAAAACATTAATATCTTCCCCTTCAACTAGGCACTTTTCTACAGGGGGGGGTCACTTTTTTCGCCGATATTTTTGAAAGCTATCCTCTCCTCTAGATTGTCTAGCCTTAATTTAAAAAAATGTCGCTTCCGGTTTGGCAGTGGTCGTAACAGCATAAACGTTAGGTTTTACCCCGTTTTTTTTCCTCCTTTGCGGTACGGGTTCGAGCCTGCCTTCCTACTACCACTTTTTTTTTTTTTTTTTTGCTCAACATACACATCCAAACACCCGGGCAACGCTGGGCTGAAATGCTAGTATATCTATAAAAGAGAACGTGTGTGTGTGTGTGTGTGTGTGTGTGTGTGTGTGTACACATTTCCTTACGCAATAACTCTGTCAAATTTTAGTCTACAGACTCGAAATTTGAGATACAGGATACTGAGATTTGGGAAAATCGATGTGATCGGTTTCTGGCCAGAAATTTGGCTGTTAAGGGGTCAAAGTTCAACAATTTGACCTTTGAGAACTTTACCAAACTCCTCCGACAGTTTTGGGTCTAAACACTTGAAATTTTAGATATAGGTTCGTTGGACATGGATCTAACTTAATAACTTGATTTTAGCCCCAAACAATAAATGTTAAGGGGTCATAATAAAGGTCAAAGTTTTAAAAAAATTGACCTCTGTGGTCTCTACCAAATTACTCAGACAATTTCTGAGCTAAACATTTGAAAATTTACATAAAGAGTATTCGTCGCTTTTTGCGCCGATATTTTCGAAAGTCTTCCTTTCTTTCTTTTTTTTTTTTGCTCAACACACACCTCCAAACACCCATCTTTGTTTGCATGTCTTTGTTTGTACGAACACACACACACACACACACACACACACACACACACACACACACACACACACACACACACATTGTAAGTATTTACTAGCGGGACCTATGGAAACTCCACTGCGATTTCTTTCATATGTAATATATTGATGTTGGCATTCTGTGGATGTTCAGTGTAAATGGAAACACTCTGATATTATTGTAGCTTTTTTGTTAAAATTGCCAAAGTATTTATCTAAGCTAGCAGGGACACCCGCTGTAGTCCGGCCGTATAATAAACTTAAATGTGATATTTTAATTCATGCACATTTCGTATATATTATTATAGAGTCAACTTTCTACCGATTCTTATATATTATAAAATTGTGGCTTAAAAAAAAAAAAAATATATATATCCATATGACTTGGGTGCATCAGCTTGAATTGAAACCGAAACCAAAACTTATGAAGAGAATAAAACGTGTATATATATATATATATATATATATATATATATATATATATATATATATATATATATATATATATACATATATATATATATATATACATATATATATATATATATATATATATATATAAATATATATATATATATATATAAATATATATATATATATATAAATATATATATATATATATATATATATATAAATATATATATATATAATATATATATATATATATATATATATAAATATATATATATATATATATATAATATATATATATATATTATATATATATATATATATATATATATATATATATATATATATATATATATATATATATATATATATATATATATATATATATATATATATATATATATATATTAGCATTTCAGTCCGGCATTGCCCGGGTATTTGGAGGTGTATGTTGCGAAAAAAAAAAGCGGTTAATTGTTTTTAACTTTGACCCCTTAATTGGCAAATTTCTGGCCAAAAACCGATCGCATCGATTTTCCCAAATCTCAGTACCCTGTATATGAAATTTCGAGTCTTTAGACAAAAACTTGACAGTTATTGCGTATGGAAATGTACACACACAGACACACAGATGCGCAGAAACTTTCACTTTTATAGATATACTAGCATCGGTGTCCGGCGTTGCCCGGGTGTTTGGAGGTGTATGCTGAGGAAAAAAAAAGAAAAACGGTCAATTTTTTAAAATTTTAACCCCTATTATGACCCCTTTAATATTTATTGTTATTAAGTTAGATCCATGTCCAACGAACCTATATCTAAATATTCAAGAGTTTAGAACAAAAATTGTCGGAGGAGTTTGGTAGAGTTCTCAAAGGTCAAATCGTTGAACTTTGACCCCTTAATCGCCAAATTTCTGACCGAAAACCGATCACATCGATTTTCCCAAATCTCAGTACCCTGTATATCAAATTTCGAGTCTGTAGACTAAAGATTGACAGAGTTATTGCGTAAGGAAATGTACACACACACAAACACACACACACACACACACACACACACACACACACACACACACACACTAGCAGGCCACCCGGCATTGCCTGGTCGTAAAATACGCCTTTACAGATTTCATAGTTATCATTATACTAGCAGGACCCTGTAACCGGCATTGCCCGCTAGAAGCCTACTTACGTTTTTTTTGTCTATGTTACATATTTGCATTGTATTGCCTTCTATAAATGTTAATTTCTTGAAAATAAAAATAAAATTAAAATTAAAATGAATAATTAAACATGTTATAACCGGCATTATTGAATACATGGGAAAAAGTGATTTATAATTATACTCAATTTAAGCTAATATCTGTATATATAATAGTGATCTTGTCTGTCTGTTTGAGGAACGGTCTCTACCAAACTCCTGTTAATTTTTGGTCTACAAACTTTATATATAGGGGATTTTGACCTGTAAAACAAATTCGAATTGGTCTTTAGCCAGTAAAAATACCTACAAAGGGCCCAAATTAATAAAAAAATGTAACTTGGCATGCATAAGTCGACATAAAGTGCCTTTCTACGCATGCGCAAATATACATTTGTGCGTTAAATTATTTTAAACAAAAAACTTTTGAACTCACAGCTGTATATTGAATACAATATACTAACCAATAAAGGATTGGCTCTATAATAATAATAATAATAATAATAATAATAATAAGAAGAAGAAGAAGAAGAAGAAGAAGAAGAAGAAGAAAAAGAAATCTGTATAAACGAAAATATTATACTTAAGTATATTTTGTGATCGGGCAACGCCGGGTGGCCTGCTAGTTGTGATATAAAATCAAATAAACTGTAGGCACTCCATACCAAAACCTTATTCAAAGCAATATAAAACTAAACCCGCATGAATGGATGCAACCGAAATTTACCCGATGAACGTCGGGTAGCTCTGCTGGTGTTGCATAACTGATAATCGCTCCCTTTTAAATGATTTGACCCTCCCTCTCTCTCCGCTTCTGAAGTTGGCTTATTGATTGTACCCCCAATCCAAACCTTTCACCTGCTAAATACGCTTCACAATAAAAGCAGACAGGTGTTATTGATCTATTATAAAGAGTTTTTTTTTTCTTTTTTTTTTTTTTATGAAGATATGATCGACCGTTAATGTTTATATTTACCTCGCTAATATTGCCGTGCGATCGGGGAAGATTACGCTGAGTGCAAATTTGTTCATAAGTCGACAGCAACAAAAGTTGTGTTTTTTTTTTAAATTTTTTAATTTTTTTTATTATAACTCTTTTTCATCCAAATAAGGTATATTGCCACTTGAAACATAAGAGGCTACTATTTGTGTAACATCGGGCATATGACCGTCAGGTAGGATTTTATTAGTCATGGCAATCAGTGGTTGAGAAGGTTTCTTTGTAATTGTTAAAGGAAAGAAGTTTAGACTTAGTAGCATTAAATGGTAACATCCATTTACGACCTCATTCCACGACAGACTGGAGATCACTCTCTTAGACTTGGATAAGCGTACATTCGTCTACCCCTAATGTATGTTATAGAACGTGGCATCATCAGCATATATACCCATCTCGGACACAATATATATATATATATATATATATATATATATATATATATATATATATATATATATATATATATATATATATATATATATATATAAAATGGTGAGAAGCCTTGACTGTTATTTGGGCGGTTGGGTTTCGATCCTAGCTTAAGGCAGTTGCCTGTCTAGCCGCACTGATGAGCTGTGAAACAGCGAAACAGTACTGTATGTGAATCACACACACACACACACACACACACACACACACACATATATATATATATATATATATATATATATATATATATATGTATATATATATAAGGTACTTTGTATGCGTGAGTTTGTTCCCTATAGATTGCTGGGCCGATTTTTTAAAAATTTCCCATAAATGTACTTAGGCAATTAATCGATGAGATTAAAAAATGGTCGATTTCACCGATTTAAATGACAATGAAAGTACCGGAAGTGTGGAACATTGAATCCCGGGCAAGGTCGGGTCTTTCTCCTACTATATATATTTTTCAAGGTTAAGGTCAAAGGCTACGGTCGGAACTTTGCTTATATATATATATATATATATATATATATATATATATATATATATATATATATATATATATATATAATTCAATATAGCGTAATGGGACCGTATTAAAGGTATTTGCAGCTTCTCTTCCAATTTTATCCACTGACACGTGTTTCGTCGTCTACGACTCATCAGAGTGGCTATATCTATATATACAGGGTGTTCCAAAAGTCTTGGGCACATTCCAAGTCCACATATCTGCTTAATTGTGAATGGTAGTAAGATGAAAGCTGTGCCATTTTAAAGCTAAATGCATTAAGTTTTTTGTAAGGCTATACCAAAATATACCAGATGTGTTTTTTAGTTCTAGAGATATTCAATGTCAAAATGTGCCCAAGACTTGTGGAACACCCTGTATATAATATAATATAATATATATATATATATATATATATATATATATATATATATATATATATATATGTGTGTGTGTGTGTGTGTGTGTGTGTGTGTGTGTGTGTGTGTATAACAGGTTAATTAACTCAATTTCGTCAATAAATAATCAGCCTGTATCTGTAGCTTCATCCTAATCTTCATTTTAAACTACCCTCGTATATTTTTTTCGGCAAATGTTTTATAACTGACACAGTTCAGCACGTATAACATCATCTTGTGTATAGTATAGTATACAGACATTTAAATCCCTACAGACTTTTGTATTTTAAAAACGAAAAGTCATTAAAACGGCGTAAATTTAAAAATAAAGCCCCATTAACTTTCTCGGCACTTTGAACCAAAAGCTAAATTAAGCACGTGCGTACAGCAATGAATGTAGTCGGCATATTTGATACGCGGATCTGCTTGTACACCATTTTGATCATTGCGGTCGTCCAACTTATGCTCGGCAAGCTAATTGACTTTTTAAAAATGCTGAATAAATTTAAAACAGTTACTATGTATCACTATAAAAAACCATGAAGAAACTGCCGTCGTTCATAAAATGCTTTAAAATTGTCCATTTATTTTGCACCCGGTAACATAATTGACCGTGAAGACTTAATCAGAAGTAATTCTCACAAACGCTAATATGCAAATGGCCTTGGTTGCTTACACACACACACACACACACACACACACACACACACACACACACACACACACTCTCTCTCTCTCTCTCTCTCTCTCTCTCTCTCTCTCTCTCTCTCTCTCTCTCTCTCTCTCTCTCTCTTTCTCCGCTTCGCTATAATTCGTTTCCGCTTCGTTTTCCAAAGCTAACAACTTTTAACACTAAGGTGTTAAAGCGGATCAAATAAAGAATAGGTCCCTATAACAGAAGACGACGACTAGCGATGTGCGGCGCACATTTCAAGTGACGCCGGTGATTCCACCTTGATTTTGGCACAAGCACATGGCTAGGTGTGTCAGAATTTGGGGGAAATTTTTGACACCCTTAACACCAAACTGCGAATAAAATATTAAAAAATTCGTAATTTCTCTTTTTAAAATTGGTTGTTTATTTTCTTTATGGATTATGCTTCCAAAATAAACTATTAAAGTCGTTTAAAAATAATAGAAATGTTATTTTTTATTATTTTTTTAAACAGTGTTTACAAAGTGCCTGCGCGCGTTCATGCAGCCATTTTGTTTACGTAATGAAATCAATTGAATTTTACGAGTTAAATTTTTTCAATTTTTTTCACTTTAAAAATCTATCAAAATTTTTCTATTCGTTCAATTTTTACGATATTTTCAGGGTCAATGTGAAATTTTATGCTCTTTCCAATAAACTGAATATAATATTTTAGACAAGGTTTTTTTTTAAATTCACTCCCCCATTTTGAAATATCTATTAAAATGAAAATAGTTAATTTTCTCACCTTAAATTTATATATCACAAATTGAAGATAAAAGATCAATAAATAAAATAAAATAAATTGCAAATAAAAGATCAATAAATAATGTAAAAAAAATTTGCAAATTTACCTGTAAAGTCCAAAGTTTGAAACCTGTTTTTTAAGCACGTAGAATTATTTTTTATGTGAAACCTTATAATCTTCTTATATTGCACAGAAAGTTTCGTTTAATTACGACAATTATTTCTATTTCATTCAATGTTTTTTTAGACATTAAAAAGAAAAATTCACTCCATAAAGAAGAAATAAAACATATTAAATAAAAAACTCATGTATTTCTTTAAGAGAATAAAAATAATAAAAAATAGCTCTACTGGTTTCTTTTATCGGCAAAAACTGATAAGTGAAATGGGACTGTTTTTAAACAACGGTGGCCCATATTTACTAACTTTTGTTTACAGCCAGCAATAGAAAGAGACATTAATTCTGTCGCTTACAGACCACCATAGTTCATAACTCTAAGAAAGGGAGACGTTATTTCCCCTTTTTCCATTTGTGACGAGTTGAAGTCGCGATATTTTTTAATACTCGCTTAAAAAAGTATTTTATTTAAAAAGTACATGGAATATAAAATATAAATATGGATAAATTCTTAACAATGAAGAATGGTAATACCCATTGAATAGTACTTTTTTATAGGTAAGTGATTTTTTGGAATTTGTACATATATATATTTTATCGAAGTAAGTTAAATTTGTTGATTTTCTTTAAATCTCTTTTAAAGAAAACCGATTTAAAAAAAACAAATATTGCATAATTTACTATTAAACTTGTTATTTTTTTAAATTGGGTCTTTGCTCCTTTAGTCGAAAAAAAATTAAGGTTTGAATTACATTTTTAAAGTAGTTATAAGCTTCGAAAAATAGGAGGTCGAATTATTCAATTTTTTATCACGCATTTTAATGGCGTTTTCTGACACTGCTTGCATATGGCGTTGGTTGTTTATAAACACGTCAAATAGCAGACATGGTCGAATATTTGCAAGCAAGATTTAAAATATATATATATATTTACAAAACATTATATAATATAAATATAATTATTTTAAGTTTTATTAAAAAGTTCTGTAAATATATTAAAAACGCACTAAGAAAGACACCAATTTATTTAAATATCTTTTATTTTAATACGTTCGTTTTGTTACTTACTTAAAAGAAATATATATTTACAAAACATGTCTTTTAAATCTTCAAAAGTTTTGTAAATATATTTTACTGTTTATGTTTTACATAACATAATGACTCTTCTATTATTTCAATGCTTCATTTTATTACGCATGCCTGTGATATATATATATATATATATATATATACAATATATATATATATATATATATATATATATATACAATATATATATATATATATATATATATATATATATATATATATATATATATATATATATATATATATATATATATGATGGACTCTCCCGTCGATTTCGACGTATGAGGTTCAGACAACCCATATTTCTAAAACTCATTTATGCTTTTGCCTCTGATGACTTTTTAGTCCAGCAAGGGACTTGCAGACAAGGCCACAAATAGAACATGAATGTGGATTTAATGCTGCAGATATTGATGCGGCTGGTAGTCGTTTTGCTCTTACTCTGTTTTCTTTCAGTTGCCTTAAGCTTTCAGATTGAAACCTCTGGAGACCTTCAAAACACCTTGATCTCCATCCTTTTCGGTCATTAACCTCATCTTCAAGACTCCTGTATGGTATGTTCACTGCAGACAAGTTACTCTTCAACTTGTCCTTGTACCTAAGCCAAGGACGTCCGACAATTCTTTTACCACCCTCAAATTGACTGTACATCGCAATTTTTGGAATTCTGTCATCGGGCATCCTCACTATATGACCAGCACACCGCAATTGCGATTGAATAAGGAATAATTCAATGCCAGATATTTGGCATTGTGTGAATAATTCGGCATTTGATACCTTGTCGCGGAGGCTAAGACAACATATGGAGCGTAGACAGCTTTTGTGGAAAACATCCAGCTGATTAATGTGATGTCTGTATGGAGTCCATGACTCAGATCCATAAAGAAGAATGGAAAGGACAACAGCACGGTAGACAAGGATTTTTGTGTCTAGTCGAATACCCCTTTCGTTCCCCAAGCGATGGCGGATATATATATATATATATATATATATATATATATATATATATATATATATATATATATATATATGCCTCTGTTCAGTCTGAAAAGACAAAGGATACTCCCTGTAGGGGCAGCTGCACGTGTAATTGTGAGGCAAGGGTTGCGCAATAACCAACCTCACCTCTTCTGAAGAGGCACTGTTTGAGTCCAGTGACAAGGAGAAATACAGGACGACTGGAAACAATGCCGAGATAAGCGGAGAGCACATACAGCACATGAAAGTTCCAAATGGTCACCCATTTAGTGCTGGCCAGGTCCGACGTTGCTTAACTTCGGTGATCCAGTGAAAACCAGTGTGTCAACGAGATTATGTCGTATACATACATACATACATACATATCAAGTTGACAAGAAAGTTTTTGCGGTTTTTAACTTTTAAATTCAGATGAACATATTTGGGCTCAAACAAAAATTTATTATATAATCAACACCCTTTTGCCAATGCAAAACAAATGTATTTATGCCAGTAACGTAAAAACTTGCTGCAGGCGATGAAGTCGCTCGGTTTTTGAAGCATTTCTTACGCAGAAAATTGTCAAGATACTTGGAAAAGTGGTAGTCAGTAGGTGAGAAGTCTGGAGAGTATGGCGGATGAAGCAGAGTTTGGTAGCCCAATTCATTTACTTTCTGCAGGGTCGCTTTAGCAATGTGCGGTCGGGCATTGTTTAATGCTGGATGTTGTTGTCGAAGTTTCTGATACATTTCATCCATTTGTTGACAGTACATCTCTGCTGTAATAGTTTCGCTTGCGTAAAAGAAGAGAAGACGACACTTCATAACAGCGTTTCTTTTGGTTGTAATTCAATTAGTAAGTTTTTCTGTCTTTCCAATCTTTCTGAAGTGATTAGAAATCGTCGTATACGTTGCGTCTAATTCAGAAGCGTGGATTGGCTTCGACTAAGGCTCTTAATTGATTGTTGTCAACATACGATGACCGACCACTATGCTCATCATCTTTAAGACTCTCGTCGCCGCCAGGAAATTTCTTAAACAACCATTGTTCTGTACGTACAATAATTGTTCCTGAGTCAAACGCTTCGTTGATATCCCGAACTGTTTCAGCAGCTTTTCGGTCTAGCTTGGATTGAAATAAGAAAAATGTGCGAATTTGCTTTTTTTTTTCTTCATCTTGTATTCAACATTCTGAAAAAAAAAAAAAAACGATATAATTGTTTTAAAACGATTGTAATTTAAACGATTAGATAGAGCGGAAAAACGCTTCTTAAAATGAAATATAAAAATTAAAACCTTAATTGTAAATATATCATCTGGAATCAAACTTAAAAGTTCCGCAAGAACTTTCTTCTCCACCTTACCATAAAATTAAGACAAAGTAAAACAAATATATGAATTTATTTGCCAGTTCAATAAGGAAATAGCATGATACAGAAAGAGGGGTTATCAACGCTACTTATATTTATTTAATTTTATCTTAAACTAGACTACCCGTGACTCGTTGGGTCAGCATGTTATATTAGCTATGGAATTCATGTATGAGCGTGACACTTGTGACGTAAAGAAAATATATATATATTTTTTTTTTGACATAACAGAAACATTTCTATGAAAGTATATTAAAATGAAAAATCACGGACGGATCACTCAAACATGAAAAAAAAATCCTCCCTATTCGTGTAAAGTTACCTATTTTTCCGAATAATCGCTCAAAAATCGAAAATTAAACATGATTTTCTTACGAATCGAATGCCGACGAAAGTCATTTAGCAGCAAAAACGCACATGAACCTACCGATGAGAAATATAAGAATGAAAAACCCATATTGGAATCCTTCAACCAAGTTATAGAAACTTAAAATCTAAAAAAAAAAAAAAATACTTAATAAAACCTGAAGCAAAAAAATAAAACCTAAATAAATAAAATAAAACTAATATTGAAACAGATTAGTAAATGTGTCAACAAATTCACCATTCTCACACAACTATTTTGTATCTAGAAATGTAAACAAAAAAAACAAGAAGGGAGGAAGGAAAATGGACGGATAGAGTAGTAGTAGTAGTAGTAGTAGTAGTAGTAGTAGTAGTAGTAGTAGTAGTAGTAGTAATTGTTCTTATGTTTGTCAACAGGTTAAAGTTGTTTAGTTGTAAGAAAATTGCGACAGTATAGTTGTAATAAAGAATAGTTGCAAAACACCCACACTCTTCCCATGTTAAATAATAATTTCGAAATAATAACGTTAATATTTCAGTGCACAGGTCAAAATCTGCAAAAGAAGCGATTTGTGTTTATTTGTTTACGTTGTTATGAGTTAATGTTTATGCGCGCATGCGCAACCGGGTGTCGTTAACCGGGTTACATCACTCGTTACAAGGTCATTTGAGTTTTATAATTATATAGATTTCGTTTTTATGTTATTGTTATCACTCTAAGGCAGGGTCATAAAGAAAGACGCGAACAACAGGCTCAGACAGAAAAGAATATATTGTACGATAACACAAAATAACTGGCAAAGGTTATCGAAAGAGAGATGCGTACTGGAAATCTGAGAAGACTTGTTGTCACTCAGACTCCAGGGAACACAACAAGTTGTTCTCAAAGAAAAATCTTTGATGTTAACCTATGTGAAAACTCCTAGTGAGTGAATAATAATAATAATGTTTATTAAAAGCGCAAAGAAACCGAGACATGTACATTATTATTATTATTATTATTATTATTATTAATATTATTATTATTATAATAATAATAATAATAATAATAATAATAATAATAATAATAATAATAATAATAATAATAATAATAATAATAATAATAAAAAAAAAAAAAAAGTTCCGTTTCAAAAATTGAAGATTTACTAATGGCAAATGCAATGTCACATAAAACAAATGTTTTTAAACATATTTAACTAGCAGATGTACTCGACGTTGCCCGGTATTAAACGTAACGTTAAATTTAAAAAAAAAAAAAAAAAAAAAAAAAAAAAAACGAAGTAAAAAGCGCAAAGAAACCGAGACATGTACATGCAAGTATTATGTCTTTTTTCTAAACAGTTCACGTCTTTTAAGTAAAAAAAAAAAAAAAAAAAAAAATACTCGGGCTGATATTGAAACCGAAACCTACAGGCAATCAGTTAAATACGATAATCATTAGACCAAATTGACACTATCTTTAAAGGGTGTTTTCGCACCTGCTTAGTCTTAACATGATGGATCTGTATCGTGAACCATTCACGCATGCGCATTAGTGAAACAGCAGATAAAAATCTGATCTCCCCCACGAACCAATTTGTCAATGTTTACCCCTTAGCAACCCTTTTTTTCCAGATGAAAACGGATTAAAAAGTTTTCCACATGTCTGAATATCGTATATAACAAATTTTAAGTCTATAGATTAAAAATTCGTTGAGTATATGGGTTGAGAAGTATTATCACACACACATACATTCTCACTTTTATAGATTTATAGATTATTCAAAGAGGACGTCTTCGGATTCAAATCTGACACATTCGAACACTTGCCGTGAAAATAGCGTTAGGGTTAGATAGACTCCCAACGTCTCTTTTCTGAGAAAGAAGTTGTAAGGAGGGGAAAATGGCATCGCTCACTAGATTTCGAAGATGATTTTGTATTTTGTCAAAGTAAAGAAGGCTACTCTGAGCAGCTTCTATCCTGAGGTGGTAACAGTGCTTCATCTTAAACATATTTGGTTTCTATTACAGATAGAGGATTGCATTGAGACTGAGATATTTACTTAGGCGGTAGAATGACCCTTGGCGATGGATTTCATGTAAGCCTTCCATTTTAGGTCAGGAGCGAATATATGTTCCAGAAACTTCTCAATCGTATGCGATAGTACCAGCATACAATGCGCAGACGAATTGTCAGAGCAAGATGATCCTGGGCGCTGCACATCGGACACAGGTCTCGTCGTAAAGGCACACAACCACGTCTAAAGAGGTATGTACTCTGAGACGCGCTAAAATGTGTCTAACATCAATGTCGATTGCCCAAACGCCGCTACAAGACTTGAAGGAGATCAGAATACAAGCGAAATGACGACAGAGAAAGTGGAAGTCATTCACGAAACGTCTAAATGCAACATGAGACAAAAAAAATTCTAAAAAAATAAAAATTATCTTGATATATATTTCTCTTAATTTTTTTGTTCGTCTGTCTGTCTATTCCACTTTTCTAGGAAACTACTGGGCTGGTCTGGTTGAAATTTTGTATGGGTCTTTGTTATGACAAGGTGCAGCGAACAATGTACCATGGTATCCGTCCAGTGCACAGTCAGAGAAGAATAAGGATTAGTCTCCACAATACATCATTTATTCTAGAAGTTTTCTCCGAAACTACTGGATCGATCTATTTGAAATTTTGCATGGACCTTTCTTATTATAAGATGCAGCGAATTAAGTATAAAGTTCAATGTACAGTTTAAAATAAACAGGGATTAATAGGGATTTATATATATATATGTATAATGGTTCTATAGATTAACTTCCAAGATGTAAATTCAATGAAACCCGTGTGATTATTAAAGAGTGCACAATGGAGGACAGAGCTGATATATAGTCTGTTTACAAACATTATTGGTTACATATGTGCATAAATGTTTCAGTGCAATCCTTATTCAAGGAGACCACTTCATCAGACCAAAAAAGGAGCGATATTGAAACGAGAGTCAAGATTACGTTCGTTTTTTTATAAGATATCCGGGTGTGGTTTACGCTTTGGAAGAAAGTGGGGTGTATACTTTGTGAATGTGAGCAGTAGGAGTTTTGGAGGAAGGTGTGGTGAAGGAAGTTGGTAGGGATGGGCTGAAGGAATACAAATACATAAGGTTATGAAAAACATGGCCCTCGTGATCAGCAAGTCAACTTTCTGGACGTCACCTTTGATTTAGCTGCCAATATCTACAAACGATACACTAAATAAAACAAAACCACACATACATCCACCTACACTCTAATCACCCATCTATTATTAAGCACATACATAAATCAATTGAACGTAGAATAAATAATAACTCCTCCAACGAGGAAATATTTAATAGATACAAGAATATTTATTAGCGGATACAAAAATGCTGGCATTAAATACAATAGAAGCAATATAGATACGACTAGATCTAATAATTGAGGTAGAAAAATAATCTGGTTCACTCCACCTCTTCAACCTAATAGTAAAAACAAAACTTGGGAATAGGTTGCTACATCTTATAGACAAACACTTCCCACCAGTTAGTACACTACATAAAATCTTTAGCAAAAACACCTTAAAACTTTTCTATAGCTGTACTGAAAACCTACAAAGAATCATAAAAAAGCACAATAATAAAATATTAAGGAGAAATAATCAAACTATGGACGCTAGTAATAGTGATAACAGAAAAAACTGTAATTGCCAGAGATCGACCGAATGCCCACTAAGCAATAATTGCACCACATCTTCAGTGATATATTAGGCTAAAGTATGCACCGTAGAAAACCCAGAGATAGAAAAGAAATTACATAGGCAGCACCTCAATGACCTTAAAAAACAGATTCTACGATCATACACTGTCAAAGAATAATAAAGCATATGCTATGGATACTTCACTCTCGGTACACCACTCGTAGTTAATCGAGGCGAACAAAACACCTTTAGTTGAATGGGAAATACTTAGGAAGGCTAAAACATGTAATCCATTAACTTGTTATCTATGTTTAGCGGAGAAACATGAGATTATTAGTGTCAATTACCATTCAATTTTTTTTCTTCTTCTTCTTCTTGAACTCATGCCCATTTCCTTGACCCAATTTGTGAATTATTCCACGGATTTCTATCTTTTAGATTACTTTGGACCATCTTCTAATTACGCGATTCCCTTGGATTTTACTTGTGGAAATGGAAACTTAATCAACTTTTTGGGATTTTGATATTTGGATTTTACCGTTATTGGATATTTTACCCTTTGCCAGACTATCCATTCACGTGAACTCACCTTTTTCTTCACCCTATTCGCTCTGCTTCACTTTTTGTTATCAAGTAAGATCTTTGACTTACTTGTAGTTTCATCAAATACTTTTGCAAGCAAAATCCGATCCCGCATTTTGCTAAATCCTACCCTCTGATGGGAACGAAAGTATTACTTCGAAACTCCGCGGATTAAGGACTACCCACTTATTTTGTGCTTCCTTTTAAAAATTAAATGTTTTAATTCTTTTTCAAAGTGTTTTAAACATGTTTTATTAACTACTTGTTCTCATATATATATATATATATATATATATATATATATATATATATATATATATATATATATATATATATATATATATATATATACACAAGGATCATTCGATAAATAAGGTGAGATTATTTGGTATAAGGACTTCTAATAAAGATTTAAGTTTATTTTACTTCTTTTTCACATAGGTTTAATTTCTTTTGCAGATTCAAGAAATACTTTGACAGTTTGGCGATTAAAAATATCTGTGATATAGGAGGAGTATAGTTTTTAAATATATCACATAGATCAGTTTAGTTCTCCTGTTAAGGAATAGAGAGAGGGAGAGAGAGAGAGAGGGGGGGAGAGTGGAGTTATAGTGTAGATACGTTGACCGGAAGTCAAGATCAGCTGATTGGATTGCGTGTGAGTCATGTGATCAGGTTAGCTGAATCGTTGAGATTTGATTTGGACTCAGAAGAGAACGGACGGCTTCCCGTTGTCTCCTCCTCTTCATTAGGGGGGGGTGACGCTGACGTGTGTAGAAGAAGAACCCACACAGGCCGATTTCGCTTTCTACCTTCTGCAAGACATCTTGGAAGGTGAATAAAAAACTATAGAATCAATTCCTTGTCTTGGAGTGATTGAATCTTCACCCAAAAACAGGTATCAAGTCTCCCTCCAGGACGAGAAATTCAAGATGGTCCAACATCGAAGAAGCAGAGGTAGGTTCTGAAAATACATGTCACTCGCACACGATTCCCTTTATGATACAACATAAATATATAATATAACACGTCATCTCTTCTAATCCATTATTAGAGATGACGCAACAAGCACTCAACACTTTATTATAGAGACAATACAACAAACACTCATATCCTTTATGATACGACAACGCAACACTCCCACCCCCAAACAGTCTCAATATTTTATCTCTCACTGCACAATTATTTCGCTCCTAATGTAACTATCGCTAGACGTCATGTTCTTGTTATGTTACCTAGCATCTTCTCTCATCACAGGGCGTATGAAAAAGAACATGAAGTCCTACCTAACTAATAATCCTGGTGAACCAAGTGCAAGAGAGATCCAGACAATTGCATTGAAGGGAACAACGAGGATAATAAAAAGAGCTCTCGGCTGGTTTCAATAAAAAGCAGGAGAATGTTAGCAGATGGTTTGCCCAGCATTACAATCTTCAAAGAAAGAAAATTAAAAAAAAAAAAGATGAGAAGCATTAGGCTTCGAAATACCATGGTATAAAGAGTTCTCATTTACCCTACAGCCTAATTGATGTATACCCTTATCAAATAAATGAATAAATCTGTATACACCAGTATATATTTTTATATTGTAATTTTCTTATTCTCCCTCTCTCTCTCTCTCTCTCTCTCTCTCTCTCTCTCTCTCTCTCTCTCTCTCTCTCTAGCTATATATATATATATATATATATATATATATATATATATATATATATATATATATATATATGGGTTCGTGGCCGGGTTCGAAGCTCCCGACTGGCTTTAATCATAACTCCCTACACTGATGATTCACAAGGAACAGTTGAGGAGAGAACACCGGTTTGGCTTCGTAGTTCTTTCATGTTAAGTTATTTAAAATCACTAAACTAAGCTGCAGTGCTCTGTGGCGTAGTGGTTAGCGTGCTGGACAATTCACATTATATTTTCACGTTCGCGCCGACCTATCGTAGTCTTTTTTTGTTTTTTTTCCTAAACAACTGGAATGGACTTTTCTTGGTGGCCGAACTGTTAACGTTGCAGATGTTTTTTTTGTTTTTTTTTTTCACACTTTATTTTCCTACTTTTACTCATGACTCCGGGTTTGATCCTTCCTACTTACCTACCATAACATTTTTTAAAACTCCCCCCCCCGTCCCGGAAACAAACACTCGGGCAACGCCAGGTACCCCCGCTAGTCTATAATAAACGATCATAATTTGTGATAATCTAACTGATTGGAGTTGATTGATACGCACGCGAGGGATTCCCGTAGTGTGCCGGAAGTGCCCCCAAACGAAGCCGGAATGGAACAGGTTATGTGCATAAGAGCGGAAGACACGGTTAATAAAATCACTGCGTTTTATTTGTTTGTTTGCCTTTGTTTGTTGTACTTTAAAAATCGCTGAAGCAGATTTTAGTGTAGTTTTTTTTTTATATATTTTATATTGTTTGTTTGTTTGTTAGATATAAATGTCTGGTTGCCTGCTTAGTGGAACAACTCCTACAGCCGGTTATCAGCCTGGAAGAAATTGAAACTGACAGTTTAAAATATTGGAGACGATTAAGAAATCGTGGATTACATCTGCTTATATCGGCGAGGTTATGCACACACACACACACACACACACACACACACACACACACACACACACACACACACACACACACACATACACACACACATTTCATATATATATATATATATAAAAGGGAGATGGAAAGAAAGAAAATTAGGCATATACTTATACTCTTTTGTCCCCCATCTCCACCCCTCTCTCTCTCTCTCTCTCTCTCTCTCTCTCTCTCTCTCTCTCTCTCTTTGGCGAGACTAGATAACACTCATAGGTTCATGAAAATGTAGTCTATAGCTTATAACAGATGGTCTCGATAGCCGAATAAGTCGATCGGTAAGAATTATTCGAGAGACATTTCGACCGCATGACGAAATGTATTCTTAAGTTTCAATTCATGTACATACGCACGTACACCTGCGGACAACATAGACATTACACACACACACACACACACGCACACACACACACACACACACACATATATATATATATATATATATATATATATATATATATATACTAGCAGTTCAGCCGACTTTGTTCGGGCCCTATGTACATAACTTTATGCACATATGTATATATTAAAATATTTGTCCAGGTAACCTACATCCAAAATTTCAAGTGTGTAGATCCAAAAAGAGGAGTTTGGTAGAGTCTGCAAAGGTCAACTCTGTAAACTTTGACCTCTTGGCCGCCACATTTTCGGCCCAAAACTAATTAAAAAACTTGACATATGTCTGAATACACTTTATGTAAAATTTAAAATGTTTAGATCAAAAATTGGCTGAGTAATTTGATAGAGATCGCCGAGGTCAAATTTTTAAAAACTTTGACTACAATTTTGACCTCTTTAAATTTATTGTTTCGGGCTCAAATAAAATTATAAAATTAGATCCATGTCCAAGTAACCTACATCTAAAATTTCAAGTGTTTAGACCCAAAATTGGCGGAGGAGGTTGGTAGAGTTTCCAATGGTAAAATCGTTGAACTTTCACCCATTGACAGCCGAATTTCTGACCAAAAACCAATTTAAAAGATTTTTCCAAATCTCAATACCCCTTATGTAAAATCTCGAGTCTGTAGACTGAAAATTGACTGAGTAGTTTGGTAGGGAAATGTACACACACAGATAATTTCACTTATATATATATATATATATATATATATATATATATATATATATATATATATATATATATATATATATTAAGACATTTAAAAAATAAATATTAAAATTTCAATGATATTTCTCGCTTCATGACCGGCTTCTCGCAGTTGAGATTGCAAATGGAGTCAGAGATGGTTTCATGACCAGGTTCGAATCTCCCAACCGGTAGTAATCATGTCACCCTGCACTGATGATTCTCAAAAGGATTAAACACCAGTGTCTGTTGGTATCAAAAAAAATTATTATTTCAATAATTATGTCAGCCGCTTTAAGAAACTCGGTTCTTATTGTTGAGAACTTTAAAGTTGAAATAGAAAGTCAGTCACCTAAGTTCGCATGCATAAATCATGACTAGATCACTATGGCCGGATGTCACGACATTTAAAAAAAAACAAATATTAAACTTTCAACGATATTTCTCGCGGTTGAGATTGGCCGCGAGATTTGTTCCTTGCTAATAGAATCAGAGATGGCTTCGTGGCCGGGCTCGAATCTCCCGACCGGTAGTTATCGTGTCATATATATATATATATATATATATATATATATATATATATATATATATATATATATATATATATATATAGTCATCCACATACAGTACTGTTTCGCTGTTTCACAGCTCATCAGTGCGGCTAGACAGGCAACTACCTCAAGCCAGGATTGAAACCCGACCGTTTATATGGCAGTCAAGGCTTCTAACCATTACGCTATTGGCGGCTGCTTGAACGAGTAGTGAGTTTAACGATGTTACACACACACGGCATAATTACGTTGACACACTGTTTCCCGTCAAATTACCAAAGTTAAGCAACGTTAGCCTGGTTAGTACCAGATGGGTGACCATTTGAGAATTTGCATGTGCTTTCCGCTTATCTCGGCATTGCTTCCAGTCGTTCTGAACCTATACTTGCCACTGGTATTCAACAGTGTCGAGGTGTGGTTGAAAACTCTTGCCACAAAAATTCCACACGCAGGCACCCTTACAGTGGGCATCCAAAGTCTATCAAGACTGAAGAAAGCCTTATTTTATATATATATATATATATATATATATATATATATATATATATAATTTAAAGGAGATTAGAACAATAGTCTAAAGAACTGAGTGTATTTCAATGTAACAGTGAAATTACTAGTTTAATTAAAATACAGGAAAGAGAAATTGCTCGTTGTAATTTAGATATATAATAAGCTCGATAGGTAAATATCCTAGAGCTAATTCAACTTGCAACTATCAAACAAATGTCTCCCCATACCCTCTAAAGACACCTTTATAACCAGCTTACTTTTAATGCTAGGTTTATTTATGGTGTCTTTTAAATTTAATAAAAACCCTTAAAAATTTGCTGACGAGGAAACCTTGCTTATTAAAAAACTATATGTAATAATTATTGTCCGTAACTTGATGTCTACCACAATAAAAAGCACTGTTTTCCGAAACGATCGTACAGATAATTGATTTTGTTGTTGTTCCTTCTTATGAAACAGATTTTTAATTTAATTATATTTTGATTTTTAAATTTTTAATTATCAATCACATTACTTATATATATATATATATATATATATATATATTAAGTAATGTGATTGATAATTTAAAATTTAAAAATCAAATTATAATTAAATTAAATATATATATATATATATATATATATATATATATATATATATATATATATATATATATATATATATATTGGTTTAAGCCACTCTGATGAGTCGTAGTTGACAAACACGTGTCAGTGGATAAATATATTAAAAAATAAAAAACGATATATATGCCGCTCTCCATATGGTGGTACCAAATTAGTTAAAGGGAAAATTATTCCCAACTCGCATTTAAGTAAAAATATATTTTCGTAAATAATTGAATTCATTCAAAACGTATCGAAAAAAAAACAAAACAAAAACAAATATCATCTACGTAAATCACGATATATCCGAATAGTTAGCGAGGTGGACGAGAGGTAAGAGTTTAGGCTTCGAACCATGGGGTCCGGATTTCGAATCTCGCTAGACGAAATACGTGTCAGTGGATAATTATATTTTAAAAACCGATATATATATATATATATATATATATATATATGTTTTTGAAATATAATTATTTACTTTCTACATGAGCATACATGTTGTCATTTCTGTGTGAAGATCACTGTGTTCCCAAATACATAGTTTGCCAACAAATACCAAAAGTATTGCCCGTGAAATCGAAAAAGTTAAGAAAAACGGAAACTCTGTTATATGTACCCAGACATGCTTGGATAACTATTTGCTCTCTTTCTCTCTCTCTCACACACACACACACACACACACACACACATATATATATATATATATATATATATATATATATATATATATATATAGTAGAAATGGTAATTAATAAAAACTGAAGAAAGTGCTCAATACTGTTGTAGAGCAAATATGCGTTTTATTTTATATTACCGTATCTTTCTGTTAAGTTACATTATTATTTCAGCTACCCGGCCGTTTTTTTTTGTTGTTGTTTTTTTTTTTTTTTTTTTTTTTTTTTTGCCGTCTGTAGCTTCCTCAGGCTTTTACAGAAATGTTCGTTATGATGGGATGAAAGAGTGAATCATGTCAGTGGAGGGGTGTGAGAAGAGCGGAAAAAGAGGAAGGGAACAAAGGGAAAGGTGGGAGGGGGTGCTTGGTAAGTCGGTAGTATATATATATATATATATATATATATATATATATATATATATATATATATATATATATATATACTAGCATTTCAGATTTCAGTCCGGCGTTGCCCGGGTGTTTGGAGGTGTATGCTGAGAAAAAAAAAGGTCAACTTTTTAAACTTTGACCGCTATTATTGCCCCTTAAAATTTATTGTTTTGCGCTCAACTCAAGTTATTAAGTTAGATCCATGTTCAAGGAACCTATATCTAAAATTTCAAGTGTTTAGACCCAAAATTGTCGGAGGAGTTTGGTAGAGTTCGTAAAGGTCAAATCGTTGAACTTTGACCTCTTAACAGACAAATTTCTGGCCGAAAACCGATCACATCGATTTTCCCAAATCTCAGTACCCTGTATATCAAATTTCGAGTCTGTAGACTAAATATTGACAGAGTTATTGCGTAGGAAAATGTACACAGACAGACAAACACACAGACAGACACACAGACACGTTCACTTATTCATATATATATACTTTTTATATCACGAAAACATTCAAACATATGACGGTTAGAAGATCAGGCACGTGCGATATTTTGTTATGTTTTAAATAAACGTTCATTAATTTAAAGTTTTTAATGTTCGTCTTATAACAAAGTCCTCATCATTTAAGGCACATTGTGTGTGTGTATGTGTGTGTGTGAGAGAGTGTGTGTGTGTGTGTGTGTGAGAGAGAGAGAGAGAGAGAGAGAGAGAGAGAGAGAGGGATAGTTCCCTATTGGAATCAAGAAGACTAGGCTGATTTCTTTCTTGTTGAAATTTCACACATGTACTTTATACATCTGGGGGTGTTCTTGGATAGGTTTTGTATCGGAATGGCCCTGATAAGTATATAAAATCGATAATTGAAAAAATCCGATTAAAGAAGGGACAGCCTAACATCACAAGTGTATCTGAAAAGTTTTATCACCAAGTAGAAGGGCCTGTCGTATAAAATCAACAGTAGGTTCTTTGATAAGACAGGAGCACGTTCAAAATGAATGTTTCTGTTTAGAGCACGATTGAACCATTATATTTGACTTTTACGTTTTTAACTCTAATTCAAGCCATTATATATAAGAATAAATTTATAAAATCAACAGTAGGTTCTCTACAGTGCAATGAAGAGTACAATGTATTAGTATTTATTTGCTTTCCCACCAAAGCAAAATGTGACACGAGGTTGTTTTTAAAGTGGTGTTAAATCAGCTCCCCGAAAAAAAAGGAAAAGGGGCACTCTGGTTGGATCCAAAAATAGTAATTGTCCCAGTATAGAGGGGTTCCCCCTCCATTGACCGGACAAATTACCTTAAGTAAAGTATCTGCAGAACAGATACCACACTTTGATCCCGGCCCGAAGGCCAATAACAACAGGGTGTTTATTGCTCCCCCACCGAGCAAATTAGGCACAAGGCCGATTTTTAATGTGAGGGGTGAAGGGGAAATGAGGACCAGCTCCCCGGGGAGTAGGGAAGCTTGATAGTGACAATTGGTATGAAGTGTTGCCTCTACATTGACCAAGGTCTTATCTGTGGAGTCGCCCCCACATAGGGTCTTCGCTTGCAGTATCTGCCGGAACAGGTACTACACTTTGATCCAGGCCCGAAGGCCAAGAACAACAGAAACAAGGCAAGCCTCTTTATTGTGGACTAAGCTATTGCGGGGGAAGACACGTGAAGCTTCCTCCCGATGCGTTGCGCCGTTGCGGTGGGTCTCCGATTTGAACAGGCAATTAATCGATTTGATTTTAAAAAAATCGTCGATGTCACTGATTTCGATGACAATAAAAGTATTGGGAGTGCGGAATATTCGTTGATCTTCATTTAATACCGGGCAACGTCAGGTCTTCCTGTAGTGTACACACACACACACACACGCACACACACACACACACACACACACACACACACACACATATATATATATATATATATATATATATATATAATAAAACATAAATAAATAAACGATTACAAAACATCAATAACTGCAAATATTTCTGCATTCGATCAATTGCTCGACACGCGCTCGTAAAATGTGTCACGCTTATTGATTTGTCGAAGTTCAGACGAGTTTCCTACTCAGTGGGTGTTAGTAACGAACCAACAAAAATCTCTTAGATTCTTCACCAACCATTCTGATGCCTACCCCACCCCCTCCGACCAGGTATCGAAAATTATCAATCGCAACTCTTGAAAGTCGATTAGTGTTACCATGGAAATCAGATGGTTCCATCCATTGAAAGCTTCTACGCACCTCCCCTTCTAATCCACCTCACACGATACCCATCACAGCACAACGAGGTGTACAGTTGAAGACGATAAATTGAAGATATTGTAATACTTGACTATATATTCTTTTTTTTTTTTAGTTTAGAAATGAAGGTAGTGGTGGTGGGAGGGGGTAAAATATGATGATTGTTCGATTTGGGGAATTGGGTACAGTTTTGGAACCAGATAAAGCCGACGTTTGCCGACGCAGAAATACGTAAACCACCGGGAAAAGCCGAATCTAGACGAACCAACATCAAAATCAAAACGATTTTTCAATAGAAAAAAAAAAAAAAAAAAAAAGACAGAGAGAGAGAGAGAGAGAGAAGAAGAAGAAGAAGAAGAAGAAGAAGAAGAAGAAGAAGAAGAAGAAGAAGAAGAAGAAACACTCATCGTCGGGTTTATTTTATGACATTTTATTTTATTTGTTTTTTATTCCTTTTTGACAAAGAAAACTAATTAAATAATTTTTCCCCATATGGAAAGTTAAAAAAAAAAAAAAAAAAAAAAAATGTCGACAAATTATGTTATTTCCGAATAAATTAAAAATTATATATATAAAAAAAAAAAAAACATACTTAATGAAAAAACGATTTTTTTTTTTGCAGATTTCTTTTCTTTTTTTTTTTCTTTTTTTAATTTTTAATTAATTTTATTTTTGGATTATTGCTACAGCTTTCGAACTTGTTAGGGTTGTGTTAGGGTTAAAAAAATACACACACAGATCGGTTTTGCCTTGTTCAAACGTTTTATACATTTTTCTTTTTTTTCTTTTTCTTTTTTTTTTTTTGATTTTTTTTTAATAAAGTAAAGTTGTCGTCCGCTTCTCTGACTTTCTGATTGAATAAGCACTGCGGCATGTTCCGGTCGGTTTACGTAAACGGTTTGAATATGTCCAACAAAAAATCGGTTTCCTGGGGTCCAAAAGCTGTTCTAGTACCCGATTTTTAAATATTAGAATAATCTTCTTGCATCTATTATAATAATGTACATCTTTACACACGCTTGTATTTTGTCTGTAAACTCGGCGACCAAAAATCAGAGTATGCTTCCAACGGCATTGGAAACAAGACAAAACGCGGCACGACATTACACTCTCCACGGCCCTACTTTTCGAGTTAAGTCAGTTATTGGGAGGTATAGCGATCTAGCAGGTGACCATCTAATGAAGATGATTTCGTTTCTCTAAGATTAGCTAGAAAGACTTAAAAATTTATTAGGCAACCAAGAACCTGGCCGTCTATGATTTGTAGGATAAATTTGATATAAAAAAAAAGCCTCAAGCAAAACCCCCAAATCCCTCGAACATTTCGTCCTTAATGCTTAGAAAAAGACCTACGCATTTTCCACAACAAAAACTAAAGTCCACACTGCTTAGATTCCCAGCCCTACAATCACGTACAACGAACTACGTAGTCCAAATTTTGCCTCCTGTGTTTTCTATATTATCAGTGAAATTCACTGTTCCCCTGACAAAATGATCTATGGACATAAGAAAACAATTAGGTTAGACAACATAAAAACGCACTTGTTTACCATACGCTGAATTCAATTGTTGTATTGACTGCACTAGACCTAATTAAACCCATTCTCGCAAAAAAAAAAAAAAATAATAATAATAATAATGGAAAATGAAGCATCCATGGAAAATGCCTTTTAGTTATAGACTATTTCAGAAAATGTGAAATCGTGAAAATGCCTTTTAGTTATAGACTATTTCAGAAAATGTGAAATCGTGAAAATGCCTTTTAGTTATAGACTATTTCAGTCCACCTTGCTCGTCACCCTGTGACTGCGACTTGCTTATTATTCCATTCCCTTCCACTCCGGCTTCTCTTGGTTAGGCAGTTTCAAGTCCTCCGATGTTTCCAGTTTTCTCCGCTTCGATTTATTTCTAGCAGTGCACACTATTCCATTCCGCAATTCATTTGAATGTTTTGTGAGAAGATTCTAGTCGTGTGTGTCAGCTTTTCCAGTTTTTTTTTTAATATTCAAATAGTTGCAGCTCGTCCATATACATGATGTAGTTTATTCTTTCTTCTGTGCCAATAAACTTTTTATCTAGGATCACATTTCATGAGCATATTATTAAGTGACCTTATGGTAATGATGAACAGTCGTGGTGATAAAGAGTCTCCGCCTATCTGTATTGTTATCTCAGCTGGTTATTGTCATCCAGCTGTCACTTCCAATCTTCATGCTTTCGCTATAAGATTGATAAACTTGTTGGACATCTTGTGCATTCTAAAGCACTCGATTATACATGCTTAAGCGATTCTGTCGTAGGATTTTTGTAGTTGATCTATGCCATAGCTATGTTTTTCCCTTTACCTATACTTCATTTATGATCATTGATCAACGTATAGCAGGCCATGCGCCCCTCTTTCCCCTTCTCAGCACCCGTTCTGTCATTCAGGATGTAATCCACGAGTATTTAGGGAGCGGTCTCAGTGGTGCTTTTAGCTTTCACTAAATGGTTTGTAAACAGGTTATTGATCTATAGTT
Organism: Euprymna scolopes; assembly: GCF_053919585.1. Lineage (NCBI taxonomy): Eukaryota > Metazoa > Mollusca > Cephalopoda > Sepiida > Sepiolidae > Euprymna > Euprymna scolopes. The sequence goes on from NC_136493.1 coordinate 28,629,726, forward strand.
GCTTGAGATAATTTTTTTTTTCTATGTCTTTTTATATTAATGTAGTATTTTCTTTGATTGCCCATTTGGGTGCGTCAATTTCGTAAATGCATCTCAGGTTTTTACGCAAAATCCTGCTGTTTTTTTAATTTTTTATTTTAACCCTGAGAATTTTTTTAAGCGTTTCTTCCGTAATTTTCAGTTTCTGTTTTTTTTTTCAGTCATTTAACATTTTTGCTGTGGTCTTGTTGTTTTCTCCATATAGTGCCCCATAAGTGTTTAGTTTATGTTGGCTCTAGTTGTTCCGTCTCTGTTTTTCTTTTGCTTACGTTTTAATAAAACTGACATTGGTTTCAAACGTCCTATTTTGTTTCTACTGTTCCGTTTTGTATCCGTATCGCCTTTTTTTTATTTGCTGCTATATTTGTTTTAGTTTTTCATGTTTTCTTATCTAGTCTTTCTTCTCTGCGAGTCATATTTTCCATCTCTAATCGTTTTCTGTCCTCCTTCACCCTATTTGCGAATTTAGCTTAATTTTGAAGTTTGTTAATCTGGGTGTCAAATCTGTTGTGGTCAGGGTCGCTTATGTAATTGGCGATCTGTAGTGGAATTGGCAATAACCGAAATGGGAGGGGGGAATGAAAAGCTTACCTCGGATACGTCTGTTGTTGTGTTGCGGGACGAGCGGAAGAGAGTTCCAAGATGGCGTCCATGGGTTCTTATTGGCGTTGACCCTATGCAATTCTCGCATAATCGTGCGTGTTCTCGCGCGATTATGCAAATATATAATTCCCGGCCGCTATAAAGGCAGGACGCTGGGAAGCAGTAAGGCAGTATTTATGCAGATTGTGTATAGGTGGTTCTGGCAGTTGGATTGTTCTTTGTGACGAACCATGAATCTGCGAGAAACGAGTTTTCTTCTGCTTTTTTTTTCTTTTTCTGTCTCCTTCTTTCTCTACAGTTACTACAGCCAAGAAATTCCTCTCTTCTAGAGGTGGGCGGTGCAGGGCGAAACTGACTATTTCCTATCTTTGTTCCCGATTTTTGCCTGCTACATTTTGCTACACGATCCCGTCCTCATGTGTTGTAAAGGTAGGTGAAAGAAGCAAAGTTTGCGTCATGAAGACACGAAGTTCACCGATATATACGATAAATGTAGGTGTATTTACATTTAATTACAAATCGAGGTTGTAAGAGTTTGTAGCGAAAGATGAATGAGTAACGTTACTTGCGTTTAGGCCGCAATATTCTTTGAGTGTTCGAACGCGGCCTGACTTTGCCAGAACCAGGAGATTGTTTCCGTCACATTTGCATGGTCCTGGGGTCCAGCGAAAAAGAGAAAAATACAAAATGGGCTGCATCGCCCCCTGGTGGCAAGGCGTTGTGTTATCAGAGTTGAAGGGCGCTAATCGTGTTTACCTTAAAGTCCTCCGTTTGTGTCTGTGTGTCCACGTGTGGAGAACTAAGCTCCCATAAGTCTGATTTCCCGTTCAGGTTTTTTTCGTTGTATTCCTTTGGTGATGTTTTGTTTCTACTTTGCATTTAATACTCACTAGTTTGGCGTTATTGTTCATCTCATAGCACCTGTTGAGATATACGGGAGGAATCTGTTGACTTTTACCGTTTCCAAATTTCATTTATTCGTTCCTTAGGATTTGGAGTTTTGTTTTATCCTTATCCATAAATCGTTTGTTGTTTAAAACTTCTGAAGCTTCTTCCTCGGTGAGTTTCGGTTTCTTCAGCTTCAATGCTTATGCCTTCCCGCTCTTATAACTGTTGGTTTCCGCTAAGGAGCGTTTCTTGATCTTTTACGCCATTTATCTATTGCTAGATTTTCATTATTTCCAGTTCTGAGAAGCATCTTCTCTTGAAGATCAATCTTGCTTCGATGCATGCCAGCCATTAACTTTGTGTTATTATTATTAACATTTGTACTCATTAGGAGTTATATTATTTAATCAATTGGAATGTTTCAGATGAGTATTATATATCAATTTATTTATTGCGGACTATTATCCTTGTCTTTTTTTAGTGGTTGTTTCACAACGTTTCGACCAACTATTCCTCTGGCCTTCGTCAGGTGGATAGAGACGTTGAATCTCTACAATTCAAGGTAAGCATTGTCTGAAGATAGCGGTTTCAATCTTACCCAAAGTCGCTCAGAGGCTTACTTGGCCAAAACGTGGTGAGACGACAACAACTATGGAAGGCAGTAATTGCTGAGGATACAGTTAGGAGATTTGGAGTTCCTATCCCACCGCGGTTACCACCTGGCGAAGGCCAGAGCAATAGTTCGCCGCAACGTCATCACGTTCTCATATAAGCCATCATTAGAGATTATTGACTGACAACAACTAGTGGTGTTCCCCGGAATCTGGGGAACAACAAGTCTCCCAAGATTTCCAGTACTCTTCACTTTTTTTGATAACCTTTAAAGTCTTTTCATTATATTTTGGTGGAGTTTTGGTTCTACTTTAAGTTTAATGTTCCTATTTGCTTGCCTCCCCACGAGGGCAGAGTTAGACACAATATCGTTTTTTTTTAATGCGGAGAAAATCCAGCTCCCAAAAAGGGGGTATTCTGGATAGGAACAAAAACAAAAAAATGTTTCAGTCATGAAAGATTTCTCCACCACTAACCGAGGATAGAAAATAAATGAAGTGGAGCATCAGAACAGATACTACACTGTGAGCTTGGCCCGAAGTTTAATGTTTCCAATTTAAAGTTCTTCCATTATTCATTCCTTAAAAGTTGGAACCATTGTTTTATTCTTCTTTCTAAATCGTCTGTTCACAATTTTTTATGTTTTTTTCTCAGTGGGTTTTGTGATTTCATAGTTATCGGTTTCTTCGGCTCCGATATTTATGATTTCCCAATCTTACAACAGTTGGTTTCCGCTAAAGAACATTTCTTGACCTTTTACACCATTTATCTTTTGTCGGATTTCCATTATTTCCAGTTCTGAAAATCATCTTCTCTTGGGGATCAGTCTTGCTTCGATTCACGCCAGCCATTAACCTTATAACATAGATTTCTCTCTCTCTCTCTCTCTCTCTCTCTCTCTCTCTCTCTCTCTCTCTCTCTCTCTCTCTCTCTACCACCAATAGCAATAGCCAAGAACACTATCTTAAAGTACTTCTTTGAAACTCCCTGGCCTAACGTTTACAGGGAACATGAACTGGAATAGATACATTGAGAGCATTGCCAAGGCTGCTGCAAAGAAGTGAGCTCTCTCTACCGTGCTAGAAAATTACTTATGCCTGAAAGTATCATGTACCTCTAAAAGGCCACCATTCGCCCATGTATGGAGTACTATTGTCACATTTGGACTGGTGCATCTGCTGCTTGTCTCTCACTCCTGGACAAGATTCAAAAGAGAGTCGCCAACCTTATAGGTCTTTAACTGTCATCTAGGCTTCAACCTCTGTCCCATCGACGAGATGTTGCATCCTTCTGCCTGTTCTACAAATACTTTAATGGTGAATGCTCTGACGAACTACAAGCATTTGTACCTCCATGACGTGACTACTCCCGACAAACCCGACAAGCAATTAAGTCCCACCCTTTTACTGTAGAGATCCCTAGGTATAAGAAAGCCTTTTACTCCAATAGTTTCTTCCCCAGAACTGCAAGTCTTTGGAACTCCTTTCCGGGATTCTGCTTTCCCAACTGTACTGATATGCAGAAGTTCAAGTTTAATGTGAATAAAAATCTTGCTACTCATCTCCCTTCATAATGCCCCTGCAAATTATGTCTACGATAGTAGTCCCCTATTTCAAAGTGGCACTGTGCCTTGTTTGGGGGGAAAATTGATTTAAAAAAAAAATTTTTTTCATTTGCCTTCGGTAGCCTCTTTCTTCAGGATTGTTTCCATAGTCGCAGTCATTCTAGTGCAGTGTATTATTAGTATTGGCTCACATGGAGCTTTCACACAGGTCATCAAAGATCTGATTGAAAACCTGTAGTGTTCCCTGGAAGCTGAGTGACAACAAGTCTCCTCAGACGTCCAGCACTCTCCACCTCCTTCGATAGTATTTGCAAATAAATTTGCGTTGCCGCAACAGCCTCTGACCATTGATTTCTTGCTGGCAGCGGCCATTAATCTATACTGGAATTTGAGTGGCACTAAGCCTCCCCAAGGTCCTAGTTCTCTTCGCGCTTGTCCAGCGGGGGTCTGGTCAGCGCTCTTTCCAGGGTCTTTCCATCCTCCTTGACCCTTCTAGGCTATTTAGTATCACACTTTTCGGGGGGGGGGGGCGGTGATGGGACAATAGGAGGGGATGCATCATGGGGATGTAGAACTTGTTAATATGCAGCTTCCCTGTAACGCTTCTTAATGTTTTGCCTCTGCAGAAATTTGTCTGACTCACGCATGTGGTTCATGTGTATTATTCTCCGCACTCAAGGATTTTCCTTAATGTTTCAGCTGTTTTCATTATTGTTAATCGTTGTATCTTTGGAGCCATTTTTCTGATTCCAATTTCTCCCATTCTTTTTTCAAAGATTTTCGGAATTGTTCCTAGTGCTCCTACTATTATCGGTATTATTTTGATTTTCTTCATCATCCAAATCCCTTTTAACTCTCTGGCTAGCTCTGTGTATTTGCTTCGTTTTTCCTTTTCTTTCATACTCACCCTGTGGTCAGCTGGGACAGCAAAGTCTACGATTTGACAGGATTTTTCTTTCTTGTTAATTATTACGACATCTGGTCTTCTTGCTTGGATGGGTTTGTCCGTCTGTATGTCCATGACCCATAGGATTTTGTGGTTCTCATTTTCGAGTACTGTTGTGGGCTTATGCTTGTACCATTTGTCTGTACATTCAAAAAGCAGTTATTTGCATAATTCCCATTGTACTGCTCTCCCCACTTGGTCGTGCCTGTTTTTATATTCCTTTTGAGCCAGTTTGCTGCATTCACTATATGGTTTATTGTTTCGTCTCTTTGTCCACAGAGTCTGCATTTGCTGTTTTCTTGTTTTATCGGTCTTTGCTTTGATATGGTTGGTTCTTATCGAATTATCTTGTGCTGCAGTTATTAGGGATTCAGTTTCCTGGTTTACATGTCCTTTTCGCATCCATGTCCAAGTATTTTCGTTATTCTCATCTTTTGTCATTCTTATGAATCTTCCGTGCAGTTGTTTCTCATACCATTTTTCTTTTCTTGTTTTGTCATTTGGCTTTCTGTTTTATTTTTTTTTCAGTGTCTCTCGCTGCCATAATTATCCTTTCAGTGTTTTGCATTATGTATATTTCTAGTTCTTTTTTTGTGTCATTCACAGTCTTCTATGCAGACCAGTCCTCTCCTGCCATCTTTCCTTTTCACGTAGAGTCTGTCAATATTGTCCTTTGGATGTAGTGCATTATGTATGATCATGGGTTTCTTGGCCTTCTGATCGAGTTGTCTCAGTTCTTCTTTTGTCCACCCTATAAACGGTCCAGAGTATCTTACTAGTAATACTGCCCATGTATTTATACCTTTTATTAGGTTTCGGCTATATAATTTCGTTTCCAGGAGTTTTCTTGTTCTCTTGAGGTATTCCTTTCCAATTCTCTCTTTCATTTCAGTTGCTTTGATGGTGTCCGCTTCCAGAATTCCTAAGTATTTTTAGTCGTCTTGTTCCCCTAGTGCCCTTATCTCCGTTTGGATATCCTGGCTGAAGATCCTGGTAGTGTTAGTTAGTGTCTCTAGCTCCTTTTCGATCCTTGTAAAAAGTTTCAAATCGTCCATGTACATTAGGTGATTCATTTTTTCCCTCTGTATTAAAGAACTTGTATCCAGTTTGGCACTTTCTCAAAATACTGTTCAGGGGCATCATGACTATGATGAACAGTAATGGTGATAGGCATTTTTAATCATTCTATTATCTATGCTTGGGAGATCCTGTCGTACGCTTTTTTGTAGTTGATCCATGCCATGGCTAAATTCTTTCTCCTTTTTACCTCCTTTAGGATCTTTTGATCTATATATAGCAGCTCATGTGTTCCTCTTTCCTTTTTTGCCTCCTTTCTGTTCCTCGGGGATGAGTTCATGATTATTCAGGCAGTGGTAGATTTGTTCCCTCAGTTGTAATGGGTAAGCACGTGATCGGCCTATAGTTGCTAGGGACGGTTCCTTTCTCTGTGTCCTTCTGCAGTAGTGTGGTTCTACTTTTTGTCATCCAATCTGGCACGCTTGCTTCCTGTATATATCTCAGGTTTTGGGCTAGCCTTTCGTGTAAGGTTGTGAATTTTTTGAACCAGTATGCATGGACTGGACAGTCGTGCCCTGGTGCTCCCCAGTTTGCGATTTTTCCTATGGTTTTCTTTAGGGTTTCCTTGCTGATTTCCTTCACTGTTCCTTCTTTTATTTGTTGTAACTCGTCTTTCAGCCATTACGCATTTATTTTGTGATCTCGTCGTTCTTCCCATATTTTACTCCAGTAGAGTTTTCTTTCCGTCGGGTTTGATTGTTCTGTTTTTGTTTTTCCTCCGTTCACATTTTGGTAGAATTGGCTTTCATTAGTTTCAAATGTTCTGTTTTGTTTGTATTGTTCAGATTTATATCTATATCGTCTCAATCTCGCTTCTTTTGCTTTTATTTTTTGGTTCAGTTCTTCATGTTTCTTGTTTAGTCTCTCCCTGTCAGTTATATTTCCATCATCATCATCATCATCATCATCATCATCATCATCATCATCATCATCATCATCATCATCATCATCATCATCATCATCATCATCATTACTGTTATATTCATTCTTACATAGTTCAGATTTATATCTATATCATCTCAATCTCACTTCATTTGCTTTTATTTTTTTGTCCAGTTTTTCATATTTCTTGTTTCTTGTTTTTATTATAATTATTATCATCATCATCATTATCATCATCATCATCATTATTATCATTATCATTATCATCATCATTATCATTATCATTATCTTCAATTAGTGAAGTAGTAACTGGATTGTGTTTATATTTTGTTCTAAGAAAAGTGGTATTTTCCACTGGAAAGCAACGAATTTTTTTCTCTTTTGTGGTCCATTTTTTTCTTGTCGATTTTTGGTTTATTGTTTTGTTCATTTTTGCTTTTCCGTACTTGGTCCCTGTTATTGTCGTACTTGAAATCATAGTTTTTTTTTTCTTGTCCATGATATTTTCGTATATGCCATTACAAACGTAAACAATTTAATTTATGCAGGTGGCAAGACAGTAGGTATGAAGTTTAAAGTAGAAAAAAAAAGACAGGGAAAGAAAATAAACCCACAAAACCTGGACGGGAAGTGAGGCTGGAAACTCAAATCAACAACCTTAAAAAAAGGAGTCAAAGCGATAAACACGGTGAAAACAATTAGAAGAGAATGGAAAAAATAAAAATGTGACGAGCTGGGAGAGACTCAACAAAAAAAAAACAGGAAGAATTGAAAGAAAAAATAGCAGCAAAAGAAGGGAGATTAATCTGAACAGTGTAAGCAAAACAGGACAGCTGTTGTACGATATATATATATATATATATATATATATATATATATATATATATATATATATAATTAAATAAAATAGACGTTTTTTTTTGTCTTAATTCTATTTTCGATTTTTTCCAACTTCCGAATAACAGTCTTTACTTTTGGCGGGAACTAGCTGATGTAATCACCATATTTATCATGTCTGAGTACTTTCCAATCCTTGAAGATTCGTCGTAAGGGATAAATTTATCTAACTGGTTTTGAATAATATATATTTGAGCTATTAAAGAAATGAGAGTCTTTTTGATAAAAACAAAGATTATTACAACGAAGCTCTGAGATCGGGATACCGTGGGAAAATAGAATACACGAAGAGTGCAAACAGTAGGAATAACAAACCTAACTGCACAATATCGTACAACATGGCAATGAGAGCAAGAAAGAAACGAAAGAATAATAATGGATGCAATAAGAAAAATCAAAAGAATAAAAACATGGAGAATAATAATAGCAGTGAAACAGGTAATGATGAGGTTGATACTAGGAATAAGAGAAACAGACGCAAGAAACAGGTTTGGTTTAATCCGCCGTTTAGCGAGCATATCCCCCCCAAAAAACATCCCTAAGAAATTTTGCAGAATAATTGAAAAAAAATTCCCTACCTGAGAATAGATTAAGCAAAATAATTAATAGGAGCTCAGTAAAACTCTTTCTCCGCCTCTGCCAACTAAGCACTATAAGCTCTAATAACAGAAAAATAAGCAAAATAAGGAATAATAATAAGTCAGTATCAGAAGAACAGATTTTAGCGAGAAACTGTAATTGCAGAATACCTAGCAATTGTCCATCGACGGTAAATGCTTAACCTCAGAATTAATGTACAAATGTGAGATTAAGGCTGATAATAATAAGGTACATCTTGGAGCCATGGGGGTGCGTCTTTAAGGAAAGATTCAGAAACCATGTTGTATCTCTAATAGAAAAAAAAACTAGACTGGATTCTTGACAGCATTCGAACATTCTCTGCTCCAACACGTTCAGTCCTGTTCTCGAGAACTCGACTCGACTCCAACATCTTCACTGCCGACCTTATATTCTCTCATTCATGCAAATTAAGACGCGATCGAACCTGATGATTTGTCGCCTTTTCGTGTCCCATCGGTCGGGTTTCGAGTTCGCACATGCAGCCCTTAGCAGCCCGCCTCTGTGACTGCAGTCACACTACAATTTTCCCTACAGAACTTTCAAAAATGAACCAGGGAATGAAACTAATAGTGAAGGCGATAATGATAGAAGGGGTGGGGGTGGAACAAGAATTAATATTAGAAATAAAAAGAGGAACACAACTGCATTATGGGATTGGGTTAGGGAAATTCATAAAAAACAAAAAAAAAAGGTTTTGAATTAAAATGGTCAATAGTAGATAAATGTAGAAAGTATAAACCTGGTAAATCAAAAAGATGCAATCTGTGTTTACTGGAAGTTTACTACATAGTGAATTCTAAAGACGAAATATTAAATAAAAGGCTTGATGCTATACAGGGATATTTTCATAGGAATAGATTTTTGCTATCATGTCTAAAACGTAGCAGATAAAAAAGGTTCTTAAGTGAAAAGCCAGAGTTAAAATGGAGTTAAATAGTTAGAAATGTAGTAAAATAGATGTGATAAATGATTTCAAATTTACTAAGCAAATCTGAAATCTAAAACTCAACACTAGAAACACATTATTAGAAATAAAGACAATGGATTAATAGATAAGAATTTTAGATCAATAAAACAGATTAACAAAGATTAGCAATATAATTTCAAAACTAGAAACACAATATTAAACATAAGGATGGTAGAATAGTAGATACTGATTTTAGATCAATAAAAAAGATTAACAAAGATTAGCAATATAATTTCAAAACTAGAAACACAATATTAAACATAAGGATGGTAGAATAGTAGATACTGATTTTAGATCAATAAAACAGCTCAACAAAGATTAGCAATATAATTTCAAAACTAGAAACACACTATTAAAAATAAGGATACTGATTTTAGATCAATAAAACAGCTCAACAAAAGTTATCAATATAAATTCAACACTAGAAAAACAATATTAGTAATAAAAAATGGAGAATAATAGATACTGTTATTAGGTCAATAAAACTTGAAAAATCCTAGCTTATTAAATAATATTTTTGTTTTGAATCGTTAAATTCAAAAACCAAGGTGGATCTCCATTTTCATTCGAGTAAAACGTAGTGGACCTAAATAATATATTTATAAATAGAATATTTATTAATAGGATGTTTATTATTAGATAAGTATCAAAGACTAAAATCCTGAACTGCTATTATTGACACGAAAAAATTAGAGCCAGCTGCAACCTCAGAAAATTATGGCGTTGTGACAAACTTAGGTTAAAACTTTGGAAATAAATCGTAATCCGGGTAGAGGTGTGCATTACAAACTTATAATTTGAACAGGTTAGCCTAGAATTAAACTGTGATCATTAACTTATAGATAAATCATAACAACATATTAGGAATTTATCAACTTAGAATTCGACAAAAGCATTAAAATGTCTAACGTATAGAGTTACCTCCCTTTCAACGTCAAACCTAACAGATAACTGTAAATCAAAATAGATTGGAACGAAAATAAAATTTTAAAAAATTTAAAAAATTAAATCTAAAATTTTAAATGAAACTGAGATTACATTGAATAAAGATTAACATTAACCCTATTCTCTTTACGGAATAAATTTAAACAACAACTGCTTTTTGAAATTACACAAATAAGTATACTGATATATTTGTAAAAAGGCAAAACAAATTCTAGATACGAAACTAAACATAGACTCCAAACAATATGGCTAGAACATAGTTGATTAGTTCGGAATAAAAAAAATAAAAATAAAATAAAATAAAGAATAAAGAAATTTAATTTAATAAATTAGTGAATAATATTAGTAAAATATATTAAGTGAATATAGGTAATTGGTAGCAACGTTAAATGATAATTCGATTGAATTTTATTTTTTCTTTCTTTTTTTTTAAAATAGAGATACGAAAATAGGTAAATATAAAAATCTTAAAAAAAAAAAAACTTGGAAAGAAGAGATGTAGGTAAAATATTTTGCTTAAAAGGGAAATGGATTTTATATTGTTCATTGTAAAAGTGTTTTTCCAAAACGTTTTATGATAGGCTGTTCTTGTGAAAATTTTCGAACGATATAGGGTTTGAATTTGTCCGAATGGTCTTGAAACAGTTCTAACGAACGATGAAATACACTACTTGTTGCTATCAATCTATTCCTTGATGTCGTGATCTTGTTAAAACAATATATATATCTATCTATATATCTATAAAAGTGAACGTGTCTGTCTGTCTGTCTGTGTACATTTCCCTACGCAATAACTCTGTCAATTTTTAGTCTATAGACTCGAAATTTGAAATACCGGGTACTGAGATTTGGGAAAATCGATGTGACGGGTGTCAGCCAGAAATTTGGCTGTTAAGGGGTCACATTTCAACGATTTAACCTTTAAGAACTCTACCAAACTCCTCCGACAATTTTGGGTCTAGACACTTGAAATTTTAGATATAGGTTTCTTGAACCTGGATCTAACTAAATAAAGTGATTTGAGCCCGAAACTATAAATTTTAAGGGGTCATAATAGGGGTCAATTTTAAAAAAAAAAATTGACGTCTGCGGTCTATACCAAATTACTCACACAATTTCTGGTCTAAACATTTGAAATTTTACATAAAGTGTATTCAGAGATAGGGCAAGCTTTTTTATCAGTTTGGGTCGAAAATTTTTAGTTACCAATATATAAATGTATGTATGTATGTCTGTTTGCATGTCTGCCTTAAACTTTCAATAGAGGCGACGGATTGTTTCAAGATCAGTATCGTTTTAAAGTTCGATATTTCATACGACAAATATCGAAAAATTGTCTAAAAACATTAATATCTTCCCCTTCAACTAGGCACTTTTCTACAGGGGGGGGGTCACTTTTTTCGCCGATATTTTTGAAAGTTATATCTCCTTTATATTATCTAGCCTTAATTTTTAAAAATGTCGCTTCCGGTTTGGCGGTGGTCGTAACAGCATAAACGTTAGGTTTTACTCCGTTCTTTTCCTCCTTTGCGGTACGGGTTCGAGCCTGCCTTCCTACTACCACTTTTTTTTTTTTTGCTCAGCATACACATCCAAACACCCGGGCAACGCCGGGCGCCCATGCTAGTATATATATATATATATATATATATATATATATATATATATATACACACATAAATACATGCATACATACATGTATATATATATATATATATATATATATATATATATATATATATATATATATATATATATGGAGAGAGAGGCACAGAGAGAGAGAGAGAGAGAGAGAGAGAGAGAGAGAGAGAGAGACAGACAGACAGACAGACAGACAGACAGACAGACAGATAGTAACAGCTATGCTGTAGAAAAATGATAATTTCAACGAATGCTACTTCGATCTGTCCGTCTGCGTCTCTCATTTCTCAAGATAGAAAACTAAGTTAAAAAGGAAGTAATTATTTAGTTAAGAAGTCTCTCTTATACAGCATAATCAGGTTGACACACAGGTTCCCGTCAGATAATCGAAGTTAAGCAACGTTGAGCCTGGTCAGTATTAAAATGGGTGACCATTTAGGAATTCCAAGTGCTGTATGTCCTCTCCGTTTATCTTGGTATTGTTTCCAGTAAGTTTTGGGCCTCCCCTATCCACTGGATCCAAGCAATATGATTCAGAAGAAGTGTGGTTGGATTACACAACCCTTGCCTCATAATTACAGGCGCAGCTACCCTTACAGAAGTGTCCATTGTCTCTTGAGATTGAACGGAGGCATTGATCAATCGTCTTTCTCTCTCTCTCTCTCATATATATATATTGTGATATATTTATTAAAATGTATAATTTATTATTTTATTGATTTTTAGCCGAGAGAAGATATATTTTCAGTATATTTTATTTAATGTATCATTTTTTTTTGTGCCAAAAAGATCCATTCTCGTCTGCTCGTTCATATTTTGTAAACAAAACAAGAAAAAAGGGGAGGAGGAGACCTGCGAGCAAAAGGGGAAGTAAGAGACAGAGATACTGTGAACGAAGGGTGGAAGAGGAAAGAGAAAAGAAAGCTCATGGACGAGAAAGAGAGGAGATAACTAAACCGTATATATAGAGAGATAAACTGTATAGAGAAAGAGAGAGATAGACCGTATATAGGGAGAGTGGACTGAATAAAGTTGTCAACAGACAGTGGAGCTTCGCGCTTCAAAGCGACAAGACGTAAGTCAGCGAAGGTCGGGGTGGCGAAGCCGGCGAAAGGCGACGGCAGCGTGGTAGCGGCGTCGCAGAGGTAAATATCAACGACACCAGCCGATGTTGGCGGCGACGGTAAAGATCTGTTTTGATCAGCGGTCAAAGTTAGAATATTGATTGAACAAAAGAATGAACCCAGCGAAGGAAGGGTCAATGGAGCAGTGAAATTTTTACTATAAATCAAGGGCTTCGGTGAGTTTCAGAAACGAATATTTGGAGCAATTAACACGCTCGTGCGTAATGAAACATAAATAACCCGAAGGACAAAAATATGAACATTAACCTGCGCGCGCGTAATCAAATATAAATAATTTACAGGAAAGAAATATATAAAAAAAAAAGAGACAAAAGAAAGGTCACATTTCAAAGGATATCAAAACTTTCATTTCTTCAACATCTCTCTCTTACCCTAGAACCTGTATCTAATTGAGCAGACGATTTCTTGCTTTATGTAAACATCGACTGTTGATATATTTTTCTCCCGGTAGAATTTGAATCATTAAATCATTTCATTTAGCTAGACATATTTAATTTTCTTAAATTGAATTGACTTTTATTTTATTTTTATATAAATAAAAGTTTGTTAATTTTTCGACGATACTTGTCCTCGTTATTTCTTATGTGATTTCGTTGTCCAGTACATTTCATTTTATTGTTGTCTTCGAGACGGTTGTCCCATTCCCATAACAACGCATTATCAAGGAACCTGGGAAACTTTATTTTTTTTATATATTTCGTTACGTCGCCCATCTCTACCGCCCCCAGTATGGCTGGTATACGTCGTAGCAATATATATATATATATATATATATATATATATATATATATATATATATATATATATATATGTATCTCTCTCTCTCTCTCTCTCTCTCTCTCTCTCTCTCTATATATATATATATATATATATATATATATATATATATATATATATATATATATACTAGCAAAAGTATCCGTCGTTGACTGGGTGCAAAAACAGTCTACAGAAAATGGACTCTGATTTATGAAAGTATGATAGGTTATGAAAAGAAAGGGTTGTAAAAAGATAGCTTCGAATTTGGGGGTATCAAAGCCAAAGCAAAATATGATGAAAGTAAAAATAAAATAGATAAACCCCTGTAATTTATTATACCATACATGTTCACAATGAAGCACTTATCACAATATTCTGTGGATCTATATTAAAAAACCTTGTTACACTTTGTGACATATTTCCATTCTATGGAGACCAGGCGCGAACGAACACCCCATAATTTTATTATCCCATATTTCTTCAAATTTAAACATAATTATCAAAGTATACTTACGCAGATAGATATGAAAAGTCTTTATTAAGGTTTGTGCCTATTTCCATTCTATGGAGGCCAGGCGCAAACGCAGACCCCACAATTTTATTATATCATCCCTATTTAAGTTAAAACATACTTAACAAAGTATTATTATGTACATCTATATCAAACCCACTTGTAAACGTCTTTTTTTAATTTTTAATTGTTTTTATTTCCATACTTTGTAGACCAGGCGCGAACGCAGACCCCACAATTTTAATGAATCATCATTATGCCAGATCAAACATACCCATTACTGTGTCTCGATACATCTTCTATCATTATATGTGATCAGTTTTCTATAATAGTCAACCATATAGGAGTCTATTCGTGACCAGACACAGACACACGCAGACGTTCAGCTTTATATATATAGATATAAAGTCACCTTGTGTGTGTGAGTTCCCTCCTCATAGGTTCCGAAACAGCTGGGCCTATCTTGCCAATTTCACACAAAGGTAATTTATATATCTGGCTGTGTTTTTAGGCATGCTTTATACAAATTCATTCGATAAGTATCGAAAATCGAAAAAATTCCGATCCTAAAAATAGTCTTTTATTTTTTATAGATGAAAACAATTTTTACAGGGGGAATATTTTACGTTACACCGACAAGGGAGATAATAAAATCTCAATAAATCATTTCTTCTTAAAAAAAACAAACAAACAGAAAAACAGAATTATTAACATCAGTAGTAGAGCATTCGACCACAGCTCGAATGATTCCCTGTTCAAGTCCGGGTGTACCTGATCATTTTATTTTAATTTTTTTCTTAATAATGAGTTCAGTTTATATTAAAAGAAGAGATACCATATGAAATCGCTGCATATTTTAAAACTAAACATTAATTAGAAGTGACTGTTCTAGGGCATTCATCGTCAAGCCCAAATATCAGCTGACACAATATTGTAAACAAACACAGACGGAATTTGATGAACGATATTATCATTATTATTTTTATTTATTTATTTACTTTTTTTACGAATTAATCAATCGGGCAAATTATTAATATTCAATAGAGGATTGATTCTATAATAATACATTCGCAATCTGCATAAATTAAAATATCATGTTTAAGCGTATTAGGCGACCGGGCCACGCCGAGCGTCCAGCTAGTATATATATATATATATATATATATATATATATATATATATATATATATATGATAAGAATGATGGAAAGAGTATTCCGAAAAATAGAGAAATAAAAAGGAACAAACCGAGTTTTCTTTTACATAGAAATCATCATTTATCAAGTCCATAAGGCCACTCGAGGATAAAGGTTATACATTAGCCGATATGGTTATAGCGTAGTAAATATAAGTAGTGGGAATTTTTTTAATTGAATTACTTAGGATGACGGTTCATCAAGAACTTGTTTACGTTGGACTTGAAGACAATCAGATTGTAGTCAGCTGGAAAGCAGACAATCGGAAGAGAGTTCAACAGGCGTGCAGTTCTAAGAAAGAAGCTTTGTTCATGGGATCTACGTTTAGGTTTAGGCACAGATAAAGAGTATGGAAAATTATTGATAATGGTTTTGGCTAGACGAGTGTTCTTCGTGAAAGTTTGGCGAGGGGGATCATGGATTGATGTTTTCATCAACGTTTCGTCTTTCTTTCATTCGTTTCAAAACGAAACGTTGATGAACACATAACTCGGTTTGTTCCTTTTTATTTCTCTCTCTCTCGCTCTCTCTCTCTCTCTCTCTCTTTCTCTCTCTCCCTCCCTATATATATATATATATATATATATATATATATATATATATATATATATATATATATACAGTGATGATCATATTTATTGGCACGGTAAAATAAAAGTTAAATTTTGTCTAATAAATTCTAAAAAAGGGATTAAATTAAAGAAAATAACAAAGTATATTATGTATTTTTAACTGGCCTTTCCGATGCAGCAATCGGATTTTAGAAAAAATAAATAACAAAGGAACAACAAACATAATTTCAAAAAACCCTTGTTCAAAATTATTGGCACGATTTATTTAATAATCAATTGTATAGCCTTTGGCCTTGATTACCTTCCTCAGTCGCTTTTCATAGTTTACAACCAAGTTGTTGCACTCTTCAGTAGTAATTTTAGCCCACTCTTCCTGACAATAATCCTCCAATTGAATAAGATTCTTAGGCTTCCTTTGCATTACCCTCAATTTTAATGTTCTCCATAAATTTTCAATTGGATTAAGGTCTGGGCTTTGTGATGGTCACTCCAAAACATTAATATGATTGTCCTCAAGCCATTTCTTAGTCAGTTTAGCCGGATGCTTTGGGTCATTATCTTGCATGAACCACCAACGACGACCAAGTGAGAGCTCTTTAGCAGAGTCTTTCAGGTTTTCATCCAATATTTTAACATAATCTTCCTTTTTTATGCTACCTGTGACCTTAACAAGTCGCCCTGGTCCAGAGGCAGCAAAGGATCCCCAAAACATCAAACTGCCTCCACCGTGCTTCACTGTGGGTATGGTGTTCTTAGGCAGGAAAGCTTCGCCAGATTTTCTGTAAATATAAGACACTTTATTATGGCCAAATAACTCTATTTTCGTTTCGTCAGTCCATAGAACACGTTTCCAGAATGCAACATCTTTATCAATATGACGTTTTGCAAAGGCTAGCCTTGCTTTCAGGTGCATAGGCTTCAATAAGGGAGTCTTTCTCGGACGACATGCTTTTAAACCAGCTCTCTTCAAAACTCTACCAACTGTATGTCGAGATACATTCACTCCAGAGGTGCTCTGTTCATCAACAATCTCCCCAACAGAGATCCTTGGGGTTTGTTTTACTTGTCGAACAATTTTCCGTTCATCTCTTGGGGAAAGAATCCTTTTTCTCCCTCTACCCTCTAAACTCATAACGTGGCCTTGCGATTTGAACTTGTTTATTATGGCTCTAACAGTGGATTTGGGAAGGTTTAGCTTCTTTGAAATCTTATCATAGCCCTCCCCATTGGTATGGCATGCTACAACAAGCTTCCTGACGTCTTCGCTGTGTTCCTTAGTTTTAACCATGGCGATTGAAAATTATAATTTAGTCACTTATAATAGTTTAAATAAATCGCTATCTAAAAATTATCTGAAAAAAATTATTCACTGAATTAGCGTTAAACAAGCATAATATGGCTATAAAAAAGTTCAGAAAGCACGTAAACCGGAAATTGATTGATATTATACTGATACTAAAAGAAAAACAAAGCCGTGCCAATAATTTTGAACAAGGGTTTTTTGAAATTATGTTTGTTGTTCCTTTGTTATTTATTTTTTCTAAAATCCGATTGCTGCATCGGAAAGGCCAGTTAAAAATACATAATATACTTTGTTATTTTCTTTAATTTAATCCCTTTTTTAGAATTTATAAGACAAAATTTAACTTTTATTTTACCGTGCCAATAAATATGATCATCACTGTATATATATATATATATATATATATATATATATATATATATATATATATATATATATATAAATCTTTAAAAAAAAACTTTGGAAGGATGAGATGTAGGTAAGATATTTTCCCATGTTTTTCCACATAAGGAAAATGGACTCCATACTGTTCATTGTTAAAGTGTTTTTTATTCAATACATTTGACGATAGGCTGTTCTTGTGAAAATTTTCAAACGACATAATGTTTGAATTTGTCCGAATAGTCTTTCATGGCTTTCATGCATAAAAGTTTTATTATTAAACAAACGATTGTTGACCACCATACAACAAAAAACAGCGACGATGCAGTTTACGTGAAAATATTATTACGTACTTTCGTGTCATGTCGAAATTAGTATAAATTCCAAAAATTCCAAAAAATGATCTAGTACAAAAATAATTAAAAACAAAAAATAGAATTTATCGAATTATCGAGTATTATCGTATGTTTTAATGGAGAAAAGTTGTGCAACCAATTCAGCATAACAAACTAACTCTCTTGACTTAAATTGGGTTGGATTGAATTAAATTAAGGAACCGCCATTTTAAAGCCGAATGTAATTGCGGATTTTTGGGGGTTTTTTTTAAATAAATCTAGCACATCGTCTACTGGATAATTTTTCTTAATTTTTGGAATGTACACTAATTTCGCCATTACACGTTAGTACGTAATAATGTTTTCACCTGAAATGCGTCGGTTTAAAAGATCACCAATGTAAACAAGCACCGGTTTTCTTTTTAATAAACAAGTTTGGTTTCCCGACTAGGCACGTATCATTTTATAGTTTCTTCCGTATGTCCAATTGATTTTTCTAATGTGTCAGCCGGTCTGTTGTTGAGTCGTCATCCTGTCTATTCTCGGGCGAAATGGTAATAAACATAGTGAAATGATACCACATTAGACGGAGTGGAGTTATTATCTGGTTCAGTTTGTCGATGCCTTTGAAAGAAAGAAAAGAAAAAAAGATGTGCGAATCTGACAGAGATAATGATGAGGCCCATACATATTTAAATGGAATGTCAGCTGACGCTGGCAGCTGTGGTGGCGAGGATTCTGATAAATAAATATTCCCAGATCTTCAGGGTTTGGATCGATTGACGAATCATCTCCCGACCCACAAAAAAATTACATGATCACGGTCATCTCCGCCCGCGATGTACGAACATCTTACACGCGCACACACACACACGCGCGCGTGCACACACACACACACACACACACACACACACGCACACACACACACACATACACACACACACACACTCATATAATAGTTTATATCTAATTTGCTAAATACAATGATCATAGAAAATCATAATTAAATTTTTTAAGTTTTTAAATCATAAAGTAAGGGAAATAATATATTGGTCCAAAATGAAAAGGATATTGAATTTCATATCCAAATTGTATGGTAAATTTCGAAGCGAGAGTCTTTGGTAGCAGTGAGGTAAAGTGATCCAATGCGTATTTTGATTCTTCTACAACACAAGGTAACAATCCGAAGTAGGCATAATTCTTTGGTTTCTCCTTTGGTTAAATGATGAATCCGGTAAATATTTTATTATATAAGTCCGGTGAAGATGTTTTTTTTAATAAACGTATAATTTTTTTTATATATTTATTTAATTTTTTTTCATTATAATTTCAAAATCCACTCCAAATTAATTTCAATTTGTGAATAAAAACAGTTTCTGGAGACAGACAAAGACATTTCACATCCTAAAATTTATATTACTAAATTATGATTCATCTGCTCTATCTGGTATTTTGAGCAATTTTTATTTAGCGGGGATTGGTTTTATAAAATATTACAGCCAATAATATTTTGTAAGACCGATAATCACTGGATTTGCATACTAGTAGATCTATTGCATGATATTATTTTTAAGAATTATATATATATATATATATATATATATATATATATATATATATATATATATATATATATATATATAATATTTTTATTTATTTATTTATTTATTTATTTTTAAAACAGTAATCTACGTACACGCATGCTTCGGGGTGCTACCCCTTTTCAGCGTAGCTTGACTGTTATTAAGAGTCGAACCATGGACCTTATGTATTTCAGTCCAGCGTCTTATCCATTACGCCATGACGTCATAGACGATTTACTGTTTAGTTTTTATCGTTTTTATATATTCACGTAGTTTTTTTGTTGTTGACTTTTTTAAACGACGTTGAGGTTAGCGTCTTCATCATGATATATATATATATATATATATATATATATATATATATATATATATATATATATATATATATATACTGTTTTAACAAAAACCGAGACTTCAAGAAATGGGTTGATAGCAATGAAAAGTGTATTTCATTGTTAGTTACGATTGTTTCAAGACCATTTGGACAATTCAAACATTTCTTGAAGTCTTGGTTCTTGTTAAAACAGTATATGAATGCTCAATTATGAAATATGATAATTTTGTAGCTTACAGTTTAAGTCATCTCATTTTGACTTCAATTTATTGGTATATGTACAATTACTGAATTATATTAAGCCAGTATAATTTGGAATACTACAAATGTGTCATATATATATATATATATATATATATATATATATATATATATATATATATATATATATATATATACTTCAGAATAGTGAAATGCAATAAATCTACTGCTATGCGAATCCAGTGATTATCGGTCTTACATAATATTATTGTATGTAATATTTTATGTAAGACAATCCCAGCTAAATTAAATTGCTCAGTATGCAGGATAGAGCAAATAAATAATAATTTAGCAATTTAAATTTTATGATTTGAAACGGTAAAATTTCGAATCTAAAATTTTTATTGTACGCAAGACAAAGAAGACACCTTAACAAATATATTTTCTTAATCCATGAATTTTCGATGTTTATTCATCTCCTCAGAGGAAAAATATTAGCAAATTTTATTAGTGGTTTGCACCTTATTTCCTAAAAGGTAATAAACATAGAAAATTAAAAGTTTTTAAAGTTTTTAAATCATTTTAGCTACATAGGGGAAATTAGATATTGATGCAGAATAAAAAAGGATATTGAACTTCAGATCTAAAATGTATGCTCATCCTGAAATGAAGGTAAAAAGATCCAATGTGTATTGTAATTCTTCCAAGGCACCAACAATCCGATGTAAACATGTTTCCTAAGTTTCTCCTTTTGTCAGATGAGATATCCGGCAAATATGTGATTTCACCAATCCGGTAAAGATATATATATATATATATAAAGCTGAATGTGTGTGTGTGTGTGTCTGGTCACGAATAGGCTCCTAAATGGTTGACTATTTTAAAAAACTGATTACATATAATGATAGAAGATGTATCGAGACACAGGGATGGGTATGCTTGGTCTGGCAGAACGGTGGTTCATTAAAATTGTGGGGTCTGCATTCGCGCCTGGTCCACAAAGTATGGAAATAAAAAATTAAAAAATTAAAAAAAAAAAAAACGTTTACAAGTGTTTTTGATATAGATGTCCATAAGAATACTTTGATAAGTATGTTTTAACTTAAATAGGGATGGTATAATAAAATTGTGGGGTCTGCGTTTGCGCCTGGCCTCCATAGAATTGAAATAGGCACAAACTTTAATAAAGACTTTTCATATCTATCTGCGTAAGTATACTTTGATAATTATGTTTCAGTTTGAAGAAATATGGCATAATAAAATTATGGGGTGTTCGTTCGCATCTGACCTCCATAGAATGGAAATATGTCACAAAGTTTAACAAGGTTTTTTAATATAGATCCACAAAATATTGTGATAAGTGTTTCAGTGTGAACAGGTATGGTATAATAAATTATGGGGATTATCTATTTTAATTTTGCCCTTTTTGGGAAGCTACTTCCTCCTCCCCATTAAAAACCGACCTCATGTCTAACTCTGTCCTCGTGGGGAAGCAAATATACAAACAAACAAACAAACAAAAAAGTACATAAAGGTCCGTTTTCAGTATTAAAATCTACTTGTGAAGCAGTGTACAGTTTGCGTATATTAACCAAATTATGAAACGAACAGACAGGAATACGACTTTATTATAATACATTATTATTTTTTTTATAGAATACTTAAAGAGTCTTTAAACTCTGTGTGTGTGTGTGTGTGTGTGTGTGTGTGTGTGTGTGTGTGTGTGTGTGTGTGTAAATTGAAAAAAAAGAACTCGATTTGATTTTATCCTACAAGAAAACAAAACAAGAAAGTGTGTAAAAAAAAAAAAAAAAGGTGTCACTACTATTATTTTTGTCGCCGAAAAGCTAATGGCTGCGGCACTAAACGTAATTGGACGAAATTTGGCACGGACATTTAATTTGCAATGCATGCGGCCACTTCTAGCGTTAAAGCGACTTAGCTCGTTTAATGACTGTCATTTGCTCAGTCGACTTTTATTATATACTAGAGCAGCCCTCGCGTTAGGAGGGAGCGGAATTGCTTTCCGAATAATGACCAATTTTAGCGGAGATAAAAAAAAACAAACAATGTTTGAAACATGGCAGCTTATGCACCTCAAGAAGGTCGGCGGTTACATCAACCGAAACGTTGCGCAAATAACACTTGAGATGAGGGCAGTAGTCCGAAGAATCCATATAATGCGAACAATCATTCCTTACCTAAAAAAAAGTAATCAGAACTGTAATGGTTTATTTAGGTAGATATATTTAGCGAAGGAGCAGCAAATCAAGCGATCTCTCTCTCTCTCTCTCTCTCTCTCTCTCTCTCTCTCTCTCTCTCTCTCTCTCTCTCTCTCTCTAATATTATACCTTCTATGCTACCAACACACCTTAAAAACGGTAAACTAATACATAATAAATTAACATTATTATTATTCTTTTTATTCTTGCTATTATCAATATTACTATTTGTAGTCATGGTAAAAGCTCGTCACTTAATCTAATTTATCGGGCAACGCCGGGATACGGGTAAGCTAGTTTTTTTATTTATATAATAGGAAAAACAAAAATAAAGAAAACCTATGTACGTTAGGCACCTCCAAAATTCAGCACAGAATTAACCTCCTATATGTAAAACGATGTAACTTTATTATAAGTTGATATTATCAGTATAACTTTTGTACCATTTAAAAGAAGAAGGGCAAAATAAATTAGAAATAATTTTTTTTTTAATTTATTGTACGAAAATAATGAAATTGAGAGACGAAAACCGTGTTTAATTGTCGCTTTAAAATAACGTTCCCATAGACATTCCGAACGTGGAAACATGTTTGATAAATCTAGCAAAAATCAACTAATGGTCAGATTTTCGTGAAATTTTCGATACATATCCATTTTAGAATGAAATTACATATAAAATGCAGTTTCCGTAAAATATATGAGGGGAAATATTTTTTAGTCCATGTCCCCACCCTATTTATTTTTTTGAAATTCGAACAAAATATATTTAAATCGATCGAAATTTCTATTTATTATGAAACATAAGAGTCCATATAAGTAAAAAATATTTATTATTGCATTAGTTTGGAATTATTTTGGAGAGGAGCAATTTGTATGATTTTTATTTAATTATGGATTAATTATTAAGTAATTCTTCACAAGTTTTGGTTTCGGTTATAACTGAAAGCACTCCAATAATTTTTTTTTTTTTGTATAAATAATTTTATCAAAAATTCTTCATAAGTTTTGGTTTCGGTTTCGATTATGACTGAAAGCAGTCCAATAATTTTTTTTTTATAAATAATTTTATCCAGAATTCTTTACACGTTTTGGTTTCGGTTTCGATTATAACTGAAGGCACTCCAGTAAATTTTGTTTTTATAAATAATTTTATCAAGAATTCTTCATAAATTTTGGTTTCGGTTTCGATTATGGCTGAAGGAACTCAAGTTTATGTTTATATATATATATATATTTCATAAGTTTTTATTTCGGTTTCGATTCAAGCTAATGCACCAAGCCATATGGATATATATTTTTTTTATTTTTGAAATCGCAACTTTATAATATATAAAAATCGATAGAACATTTACTCTATAATAATATATACGAAATCTGCAAGAATTAAAATATCATATTTAAGCGTACTTTACGACTAGGCTTTGCCGGGTGTCCGTGCTAGCTGAGATAAATGCTTTTGCAATTTTAACAAAAAAGCTACAATAATATCAGAGTGTTTCCATTTATGCTGAACATCTACAGAATGCCAACATTAATATATTACATATGAATGAGTCCTCTGTGGAATTTCCACAGGTCCCGCTAGTTAAGAATTAACATTTTATCCTGATTCGTACAAGCCATGTTTCTTACATACTTTTCACCGTTTTCTCCTCATCATCATCACCCCGCCTCCTCCGCGTGCGTAAATGTGTCACGAATTGGCGAATCTCGTTTGTGGTTGACATGTTTTCCCCCAGACACTTCCGGCTTTTCGCCCTACCCATTTCGTTAAAGGTTGTTCTTGTTGATGAATGAAATCTTTTTAGGCTTAGTTTATGACCAATTATTTTCTTGTTAAGAAAATCGCATATTACATGACAATTGGAATAAATATATTTGTGAATTTATTCAAGGATTAAAGCACTAAATGTTTTATTTGTTTTATGTTTCACTAGAAAGGAGACTCAACGTTGTACGGGATTGAATAATGATCAACAAATGTTTCACACTACCATATTTTTTATTGTTATCAAAATCGGTGAAATTGCCCATTTTTTTTCAATCAAATCGATTGATTGCCTGCTCTGGTTGGTGGCCTATCGCGATGTACCGGGAGGAAACTTCACATGCCTCCGCGCAGTGACTTAGTCCTCAATGTAGTGTAGTCTAAATTGCACTGTAGAGAACCTACTGTTGGTTTTATAAAACGAATTTTATATAAAACAACTTGAATAAAAGTTTAAAATACAAAAGTCAAGTATCATGGTTCAATTATGATTTGAACAGAAACATTCATTTCGAACGCACCCAAGTCATATCCAAGAACTTACTGCTGATTTTATTTGTCGAACCTTTCTGCTTTTGTGGTAATAAAACTGCTCAAATGCACTTGTGATGTTAGGCTGTTCAGTAGAGCCCCAGGATACGGTGGCTCTACGATACGGTTTTTTCATGTCACGTTGTGGAATACGATGTTTTTCCGGTCCCTGATTGCGTTATTTGCCCCGTCTTACGGTGTTATTTATAATTTTATTTGATTATATACATGTATATTATATACTGCACTGTATTTTGTTACTAATTCTTAATGGCGTATCCCGGGGTTCTACTGTGTAAGGTGTTAACTTTGATCAAAATCGCCTGTTGCTTCTGACATCAGATTTTTTCGATTATCAATAGTTATCGAATACATTCTGATACATAACCTATCCAAGAACACTGCCAGATACATAAAGTACATTTGCGCGAAACGTTAAAAAAAACCCGGTCCAATCGTTGCAGAGTCTCTCCCCCTCTTTCTCTCTCTCTCTCTTTCTCTCTCTCTCACACACACACACATACACACACACACACACACACACACTAAGTTCCTTTTATATAATAGTAGAGATATTACATTAAGTCACTAAGTTCTGAGGCGACCATTAGTCTAAGCCTTGACAATGTCGATATAAACATCAAATTAAAAGAAGGGAGTAAGAAATACGCAAGTAAGGACCCAATACATGTAAAATCCTACACTGATGATTGCGAAAGCATGAAACATTATTGCCTCCGGATATAAAATAATTATTAATATTTATAATTATGAGCCCCTTTAAGATTATTAAAGTTGAACCCTGACTGGGAAATGAACAATATAAAAGGGGATCAACTAGCTATATGCAACATTAACGACTTCCGGTTTTTAGAATACTCCCTGGCTGCTTTACTGTTATGACCGCATTTGGCATTAATAGGTGTTTAATTTCCCTGAATTCTTGTATTAATTGATGCTGGTTCAGAGGTAACATCCTAGCCAAGAGAGTTACAGATGACTTTGTAACTAGGTTCGAATCTTTTGACCAGCGGTAAGTATCGCTTCCTGCACTGAGGATTGCGAAATCATGAAACACTATTGTCTGTATATATCAAAAATGATTATGTGTAAATGTATACATGTGTGCATGCGCATGTATGTATGTGTGTGTATGTGCGTGTACGCGGCGTATACATATTGACGGGTACGCTTTGGCAGGGGAACTAATCGAAACACAGACCTCTTTTAGACCATTCCCTTTACCTAAAAACAATTATACCACACTAATATAGCAGTCATTAACACTTCTAGGTACACACTTTAAGTGTAATACGCAAAAATTAATATATATATATACATAAAAAAAAGAATGAAAAACTACGATAATTCTTAATAATACTTAATATCAGTGACCTCCAATCTATCGAAAACTGCTTCTTTTTTCTTTTTACATAGGCATCACCACATTATCAAGGCCAAGAAGCCACTCAAGGATAAGGGTTAAAGAGTGTACAGTAGAAATTGGACAATATAGTAATCATTAGTAATGAAAATTTGGTAAATTTGATAACTTATATAGAACGGCTCATCAAGAACTTATTTACGTTAGACTTGAAGACAACCATATTGTAGTCAGCCGGAAAGCAGGAAAACAGAAGACAATTCCACAGGCGTGCAGTTCTAAGAAAGAAGCTTTGTTCATGGAATCTACGTTTAGGTTTAGGCACAGATAAAGAGTGGGGGGAATTATTGATAGTGTTTACAACTAGACGAGTGTTTCTTGTGAAAGTTTGGCGAGGGGGGACCATAGATTGAAGCTCAGTCGAACACTTTCCATGAAAATAACGATACATCAGAGACAAACTCGCAACATCTCTTCTGTGAGATAGAGGTTGCAAGGAAGAGAAAAGGACATCTCCTACGAGGCTACGAAGTCTATTTTGAACTCTATCAAAGCAGGACAAGTCCTTTCTAGCAGCTCCTGCCCAGATGTGGCAACAGTATTCCATCCTTGGACGTACCTGGCTCTTATATAGATAGAGAATTGCATCAGCAGTGAGATATCTACCGGATCGATAGAAAGATCCCACCATTTTTCCAGCGGCCTTGGCAACAGATTTGATGTACGTGTTCCATTTAAGATCAGGAGTAATGGTCAAGCCCAGAAGCTTGTCAAAACTTGCTTTTTCTAAAGCTTATTTAAATCTATTAAGATCCATTATTTCTGTACAACTTTTGGATTTACCAGAACGATAAAAACCCCAAAGTTTATTATGTTAAAAGCAGAATAATATAATACTTTTTTATAATTTTTAATAGAATTTTAAGTTTTGAATTTAAAAAAAAAAAAAAAAAAAAAAAAAAAAAAAAACCCTGTTGGACTCAGTTTTCACCGAATATAAACAAAACATACATATTTGTTTTAAACGTTTATTAGAATTCGGTGGCCCTTAAAAGGGACGTCTTTGGTAACCCTCTTGGGGGATGCAACTTGTTGAGATGTCACAATCACCATCTACGGAAATCCAATTCTTCATAGTTATAGTAAATTTCCAAAAGGGAGATAACAACTTCTTGTAAACCGTAACGGGCTACCGTAACTTCAAAAAAAAAAAAAAAAAAAAAAAAAAAACATAACTTCAAAAAACAAAACAAAAAACAAAAACAAAAAAAACGTAACTTCAAAAAACAAAAAAAAACAAAAAAAACGTAAAAAAAAAAACAAAAAACAAAAAAAAGTAACTTCAAAAAACAAAACAAAAAAAACGTAACTTCAAAAAAAAAAACGTAACTTCAAAAAACAAAACAAAAAACAAAAAAAAACATAACTTCAAAAAACAAAAAACAAAAACAAAAAAAACGTAACTTCAAAAAACAAAAAATACAAAAAATAAAAAAACGTAACTTCAAAAAACAAAAAAAAAAAAAACGTAACTTCAAAAAAAAAAAACAAACAAAAAAAAAACAAACAAAAACGTAATACGCAGATACAATTAATACTTATAATTTTCACACCTTGTTTTTTTTGTTAATTTGTTTTAGTATTGATTCTTTAAAGTATTCTTTATGTACCGGTACATGGAAAGTTTACACATTCTAAAATAAAATTTTTTAATTTATTTTTAAAGTTTTAAAAGTATACCTATTTAGCAGTTTTGTAAAAAAATTATTTTTTATCCTCATCTAAAAGATAATAATTATTGATAACATATTCATTGAATCTCATACTTCAAAACGCAAAAGATAAAAAAAAAATCAAACACATTCAAATTTCGGATTTCAATCTTCGATATCGAAGGCACTCTACGCTCGTTCACCCACTTACCACAAAATGAGTGTGTGCTTAGTGGATCGTTTGGACTTTAAGGGATCGAACAAGGGACAAATTTGGAAGGAGGTATGAAGTCCCCCAAAATATATTTATACAACGAATATAAAAAAAAGTGCATTCTACCAAAAATCAGGTAATTATCTAATCAATCTAAATTTTTCACGGGTTAATAAATCCATGAAAAATTTAGATTGATTAGTTGATTACCTGCTTTTTGGTAGATTTTTAAAGACAGACTTTGTTACGAAAATCAAAAACACTCTATAAATTTGGCGTTCACTACTTAATATTTATCACAATTCGTATTCTGGAAATTGATTTCACAGCCAGTCTGCAACACTGACTTCCGGGAATAATAATAATAATAATAATAATAATAATAATAATAATAATAATAATAATAATAAAACAGACAAAGGATAGTCTCGGCGAATAGTTGTACACGTTTCTTTTTATTTTCTTCTCTGAAGAAGAGATACTACTCTCGAAAAATTAGGGACACCAACATTTTGTACAACACATAATGAAGCGACAAAAGAAAAGCCTTGCCGAACAGTTGTATACGTCTCTTTTTATTTTCTCCCCTGAAGAAGAGATACTACTCTCGAAAATTAGGGACATCAACACCTACCATCATGTATGACACATTATATTGGTAAATAAACGTAATATAATTGAAAATTATTGAAAATTCCTTCTAATATTGTCATTATTCTTTTATATGCTAACTGGTGTCTATGGGGTTTCACACGAACTGCATTGATGTAGCATTTAATCACAACTCCTTTCACACTATGCATAATGCTTCACGCAAACTACAATATCCTTCACACACACACACACACACACACACACACACACACACATATATATATACATATATATATATATATATATATATATATATATATATATATATATATATATATATATATATATATATATATGGAAACCTGTCCTAAATATGGTTACAAACCAATCTAGTCTAAACATTTTAAAATGCCTATCATGACCCGTTCCCTCTCCCAGAAGATAGTCAAAGCCGTGTGATTCCTCAAGACAAAAGCCATTCATTTCAACTGGGCGATATAAGGATCAGAGCATTGGTGGTGAAAAGAAAGAAGTTTGCTGGATGCATTAAAGGTAACTAGCCATTTTTAACTTTTATTTTACGCCATTGCACCATATCCTCCAGGTCAGAGGAGACAGAATCAGAAAGATCCTGGTGTTTGTCGGCCTTTGAAACGTTGCCATAGATAATAGTATCATCTACATAGATGACCAGGGAACACATCATCTTAGTTTGGTGTTTCTGTCATTCCATATAGAACTGTGCAATTCTTGCAAAGTCTTCAGGCTACATCATGAAAGTTTGTGGGAAAGAATTCTTCTCGGTATAGATGTGTGTTAAAACAAAACATGCTTTTTTTTCTCTGTTTATAGTAATGAATTACTGTTTATTAAGGTTGAAAGGCCATTCAAGGATCAGCTTTATGCTGTATTTATATAATATCCACCAACCTTGTCATAATTCTACAGGGTGGCCGACTTAAAAGTAGCCCGGATAATATAGTAGAGAGGAGAAACATTCTTTTATTATTTAAATTACTTGTAGTCTCATAAAAGATGCTGGAAGTCCTCCCCGTTGACATCTATGCGTTTCTGGGAACGTTTACAATGTTTGAAGATACTACCTGTAGATCTTCTCTCGTGATTCTTCTGATAACGTTCGTAATGTTCTCCTTTAGTTGGTCTAGATTGTGAGGATTATTTGCATAAACTTTTTGTTTTAAAGTCCCCCAAAGATAAAAATCACATGATGACAAGTCCGAGGAACGTGGTGGTCATGACCTTTTGTTTAATGTTCCCTCTGCCGTAAACATGTCATGAACACGTGCCAGTGATCTGTGGCATGTCATGCCATCTTGTTGGAAAAAGAATTGCTTTTTGTCTTGTGGTGTCAGTTGGTCATTAAGAGAAAGATTAGATATCGGGCTACTTTTAATGCAATAATTATTTGGATTTTAATATAATAAATCGTACCATTTCACAGAATTTTTTCATTTCCTGTTCAAATTCCAGCTTCTGGGTTTGACCTTTACTCCTGATCTGAAATGGAATACGTACATCAAGTCTGTTGCCAAGGTCGCTGGAAAGATGGTGGGATCCTTCTATCGCTCCAGAAGATATCTCACTACTGATGCAATTCTCTATCTATATAAAAGCCAAGTACGTCCAAGGATGGAATACTGTTGCCATATCTGGGCAGGAGCTGCTAAAAATAGCCTATCCTGCCTTGACAGAGTACAAAATAGACTTTGTGGCTTAGTGGGGGATGCCCTTTTCTCTACCCTGCAACCTCTCTCCCACAGAAGAGACGTTGCGAGCCTATCCTTGTTTTATCGTTATTTCTATGGCAGGTGCTCGTCTGAACTCCAATCTCTGGTCCCCCCTCGACAATCTTTCACGAAAAACATCCGTCTAGCTGAATCCACTGTGAAAAATTTCCCCCACTCTATATCTGTGCCTAAATCAAAACGCGGATTCCATGAACAAAGCTTCTTTCTTAGAACTGCACACCTGTGGAACTCTGTTCCGTCTGCCTGCTTCCCACCGGACTGCAACTTGGATGTCTTCAAGTCCAACGTTAACAAATTCCTATTGAACCGCCCCCTTAAGTAAACACTTCATCAAATCTCCACACTAACGTAATGTACTTGCAATAACCCTTATCCATGAGTGGCTTCCGGGCCTTGATAAGTGGTGATCACTGTGTAAAAAAAACAAATATATATATTTATCGTTTGTGTTCAAATCTTCCTTTCTTTATTTATTTCTTTTCTTTTAATTCCATTTTCACCCCAAAAAAGGCACAATACCACTTTGATGTAGGGGCTACAATCAGGGACATAAGTTGGGAAAAGAGGAATCCGGAAGGGAGTTCCAAAATCTAGCAGTTCTGGGGAAGAAACTATTGGAGTAAAAGGCTTTCTTACATCTATGGATATCTACTGTGAAGGGGGGGATTTTTGCTGCTTGTTGGGTTTGTCGGGAGTTTTTACGTCGAGGATGTACAAGGGCTTGTAGCTCCTTGGAGCATTCACCATTAAAATACTTGTAGAACAGGCAGAGCGATGCAACATTACGGCGATGGGACAGAGGTTGAAGCTTAGATGACAGTTCAGGACCTATCATATTGGCGACTCTCTTCTGAGCCCTGTCCAGGGTGAAAGACTAGTAGCAGATGCACCAGCCCAAATGTGACAACAGTACTCCATACATGGACGAATGGTGACCTTGTAGAGATACAGGATGCTTTCAGGCGTAAGTAGCTTTCTAGCATGGTAGAGGGAGCCCATCTTCTTCGCAGCAGCCTTGACAATGCTCTCAATGTATCTGTTCCAGCTCATGTTTCTTGTGAACGTTAGGCCAAGGAGTTTGAAAGAAATAGGAAGACTAACTTGATTTTCAACAAATTGCGATCCATTTTCTAAATTGCAAGTGAAAAGGCAAATTGATTTCTTCTTTCTTTTCCTTTCTTTATGATCATATTCTAAAAGATAAATAAAAATTGCATCAAAACCACCAAAATGTACACGTATGGGAGTAAGTTTTTTTTTTTTTTTTTTTTTATAGTATCGACGTAAGTTGAGACAAGAAACGCTTTTTTGTTTCTTTTTGTTTTTTTTTTTTTTTGGGGGGGGCTCAAAACCACACACCTCCAAACATCCTGGCAACGCCGGGCACCCAGGTTAGGTCTTCATAAAAGCTAATGTGTGTTAGCCATAGTGAGGAGATCTTATTTGGGCGGCGAATATTATGTGATTTTGAATATTTGGTCAGGGTTTACTTCTAGGGAAAAAGTATCCTCATGCCAGGTTGTTCTGACAAACTCCTGTACAGAGAGACCTTAGACACTCGAGAATAGTGTCTAAAACGCTTTTTTTGTTCTTATTTCTTTTTATATTTATCAGCCACTGCTTATTAAGGTCCAAAGGCCACTCGAGGATAAGGTTTGTGTGGTATTTGTATGAAATGATATCCGCCGACTTATAAGCTGATAGAAGACAGGAAAGTCTGGAGAGGAAGAGTCACCTTGGTCCGGGCAAGGAGCCCATGATGATGATGATGATGATGATGATGATGATGACTTATAATTCTGCAACTATAAACACACTCTAGCTGGGTTAGCTGTTTTACTACATATCGATTTTTTTTCCAGTTTATTTCAATGAAAGGATTTTATGCTCCAAGTTCTAAATAATTCAAATACGGTAATGTTTAAAAGATCACACAGTCAGAAGAAAGCGAAACAATGTTCTATATAAGCTACAAATAGTTTTGTATTGTTTTTGTTATCTTACTTATAAAACTGTGGACCGTCTGGACGTCCTTGCTTACTTGCTTGAATTTTATATTTTTAATTTAATTTACTTCAGTCAAAGTTCTCAGAGATCAAGGGGCCAACTACCTGGGGCTAACACTTGAACTCTATATGAGATACATAGATAATTGAATGTTCCATTAAAGTTCTTTATCTCTTAAACACTGAGTTAGTAAAGAAAGTGAGAATATAATTTTCCTCTTCCCAATTAACCATTTTCATATGTTGTATATCTTACGATTTGGTCTCTAGGACTTACTGGATTCCAGGACAAGAATTTATCTAGTCTGGTGGAGTATCCAGCTTCGTGCTGTTAGGTAACATCACTTGGATAAGGTGCACCATCTATCATATAAATCTCACCTGTCTGTTTAAATGTATGTATGTATGTTTGTATGTCTCGTAAAAACTTTACAGAGGCAACGAATTTTCACGAGATTGGTATCGTTTTGAAGCTCGACCCTTCGGACGGCAAATATCGAAAAAAAATTGGCTAAAAACATTAATTGCTTTACCCTCAACTAGGTACTTTTCTACAGGGAGGGGTCGCTTTTTTCGCCGATATTTTCGTCGATATTTTGTCTAACCTTAATTTAAACATTCGTCACTTCTGGTTTGGCGATGGGTGCAACAGCAAAGACGTCACGTTATTTTTTTTTAATTATTTCTTTTCCTCCTTTGCGGTACGGGTTCGAGCCTGCCTACACATTACCACTTTTTATTTTTTGGCTCGACACACACCTCCAAACATCCTGGCAATGCTGGGCACCCAGGTTAGTTCTTCATAAAAGCTAATGTGTGTTAGTCATAGTGAGGAGATATTATTTGGGCGGCGAATACCATGTGATTTTGAATATTTGGTCAGGGTTTACTTCTACGGAAAAGTATCCTTATGCCAGGTTGTTCTGGCCCGTGTACAGAGAAACTTTAGACACTCGAGGATAATGTCTAGTAGGCATTCAATACATATGTGTGTGTGTGTGTACGTATCGAATGAATGATGGTAAGATCAAATAAATGCGATGTGGACAAGTCTAATCCCTGATAGGGGTGGAATAATAGCAACGGAACATACCTGTTAATAAACTCGTGAAAACGGAGACTTTTTCGAAATGAAAAAAGAAAGCACTGGATAAAATGTCAAAAACAAAAAAAAAAAAAAAGCGGATGAGTAATCAATTAAACATTGAAATGAATCAATAAATAAATGCTTTAAAAAAAAAACAGTAAATATATCACACTAGCGAGGAGGGGGTGGGGCGCATAGCCTTGCCGGTTGTAAAGTACGCTTAAATATGATATCTTAATTTGTACAGATTTCGTGTATATTATTATAGAGTCGTAATTTCAAAAGTAAAAAAAAAAGAAAATAAAGTGTTCGGTTGCCATCAGCTAAAATCAAAACCGAAAGCAAAACTGTAGCATTCGAAGCTGGTGACGTTACCACTGTACTAATGTGACACACATATGAACTGATTAAAAATAAACTAAAATGAATGTACAAAATGTATAAAGATTTTTTTTTCAATTTTGACCCTTTTTTGATCCCTTAAAAACTATTTTAACCGGCTAAAGACCCATAAAAGAATGGTCCATAAAAGAGTCCAATCATTTGAGGCCTCTTGTGCCGCTCTGCGACTTTTCGTTTTGGAAGAGATAGAGTTTGAAAATATAAAGACAGACAGACAGACATAGTGAATTTTATAAATTAGATGTACATATATGTACATCTGTATGTATGTATGTATGTACATTAGATAAAATAAAAAATGTAAAAAAAACTATCTATTGTTAAAAACTTTAAATTTGTTTGTCACCGGCTCAAATTTTAACATCATGACGTCATTTCTAGCAAACTTTTCTGACTTAACAACTAAAACTGGAACGCTATATGTTTTGGTTTCAATTCTAGTTGATGGCACCAAAGTCATTTTTTTTTTAACAGTTGATTGGTTTGGTTGGTTGTTTTTGTTTTACAGCATATCAACCCTTTTCGGGTTATTTAATGCCGAATCCAAAGATTTTGAAGAAAAAATTTTTTTTAATAGAATATATTTGTTGTTTTTAAATTGGTTTCTATTTAACGCATAGTTGGGACCCTAACAGGTACTACCACTCCGGGTGAGAGTGGACCTGGGAACAATGGCAATTAAAGGGTGGCTTCACACTCCCCAAAGCCCGCAAGCTGGAGCCTCACCACTGCATAGTTTAAGGTCATATCCAGGACCATTAACATTTGAAATCACTATGTATTTGATTCACTATAATAATTAATGAAGTATTGCCTCTAAAATAATATAAAATACAAAATCTGCATGAATTAAAATATATTTAAGCATATTTTATGACCGGATAGCCTTTTAGTATAGACTAGATTAATAGTGTAGTACCTTTAACGTACATACGTGTGTCATGGTTTCCAGATTATAAATTATTTGATCGGGAGATCTTGTTTATTAAATAGGAGGATAGGAGGTGATAACATACTATAGACATTAGATGGTGGTAACGCTCTGCTGGTTTGTAATGACAGAAGTCCTCTGAACTTATTCCATCCAATCCTAGATAATGTTTATTCTATGTCGTTTACGTGTGGTTACTGTGGAAAGCGAATCTATATATTAATGCTGTAGTACGTTCAACTGTACATACGAACGTGTGTTACGGTTTCCAGATTATAAATTATTCTATTGGGAGATCCTATTTATTAAAAAGGGGGGGGGGTAGAAGGTGATAACATACAATGAACATTAAATTAGTGTATAGTAGTGATGGGACGATTAAAAATTCTTCCCGATTCCGATACAATTACCGATTCTGATTCTTTTAAAATCACTAAATATTTACGTATAGAGTTGTTTTTCATTTATATTACCTTTTGGTCAAGATCAAAGTGTAGTATATGTTCTTCAGATGCTGCACTTCCATTTCTTGTTCTCTTTCGGTGGAGGGGAAATCCTTCACGACTGAGACAATTTTTACTTTTGTACCTTTTCTCCACGTTGAAAAACGACCCTGGTGTCTAACTCTGTCCCATGGGGAGGCATAGTAAATAGGTACCTATGTGATATATTTTCGTGAACGTAAAAATACACTTGTGCGGGTGATCTATGCATTTTAATTTGGTTTGTAATTTAAAATCAATACACATTTACGAGTTTATCTTTAGTAGCAGCAATGGGAAGTTAAATTTTAAACAGAAATAAACCGTATAATAAACAATTACAAGAATCGTTTATGGCATCAGAAAATAGTCCCAATTTTCTCAGATTCCGATACCTTAAAAAGTTCCGATTTTCTCGATTCCTGATTACAATAATATAGAATATAGAAACGCTAATTTAATGTTCATAGTATCTTATCACCTTCTTTCCTCCTTTTTAATAAATAGGATCTCCCGATCATCAAAGATACAATGTAAAAAAAAAAAATAATTTAAAAAAAAATTATGTGGCTTTTAGGCCATACACGATGCTAAAATATACCTTCTTGGTCTTCTGGTTAGGATCCAAAAGTAGTATCTGTTCTGTCTAAAGATGGTATAATTATATTGTGGGGTTTACGTTCACGCCGGGCGTCCATACAATGGAAATATGTCACAGACTCCTATAAAGATATTGGAGATAAACCGCAATAACCAAATATATTCTGACACTGCACTAATCAGATTACTTGGATTAATAGTTTTACAATTTCAATAAAATGGCTATGATAGCGCGTGGTCTTCATTCACGCTGAACGATCACAAAATGCTCAGCAGCAATATACTACATATGAAAAATGCCATTTAGTATTACTAAATGTTGAATCTTTTCCATTTAAAATCCATTTAGTATTATGCATGTAAACTTAAGAAAAGCATGTTTAAAATGTGTCAACCCATAGATACACATGACAACAGGCAAAATTTGGTCGCCATTTTGTTTTGCTTTGACTTGTTAACATAAGGTTTGCACATTCCAAACATGATTTTCTCAATTTTCTATATATTTCTCTTATTTTGTCTGTCTGTTCCACTCTTAGAAACTACTGGGCGGAATTGGCTGCAATTTTGTATGGACCTTTCTTCTGATAAGGTGTAATGTACTAAGTATTATGGTATCCATTTGAAGCACAGTTAGAGATTAACATCGATTAATAAAGAATAAGAATTAATGTAAACATGGGCACAAATCAGACCATATTCAACCATTAATTTTGAATCAATAAGGAATAATTTCAATTTAAAATCAGTTTACTATTATGCATATAAAATTGAGAAAATTTTTAAACATTACCTCAAATAACTAATCATTGCACAGAATGGAACGATAAAATTGTTACCCTATGAAAGACGACATGATTCCATTTCCATTTGATGAAAATTGGTTTTCTTTTTTTTGTTGCAGACCATCTAATAGTGGTCCAGTTGTGTACAAATCCCAAGAGCGATAGGAGCCTTCTATCATGTCTGAAAGTGACACAATGTTCAACAAGCAAGGTCACTGGATTGCCACAAATAACAGGAACGTTCCCAGGGTGACGAAAACAAAGTTTCCGGCCACAGTTATGGTCTTTGTTGGGGTTCAACTGAGGGCCACATCATGCCGCCTCACATCTTCAAAGTCGGCTTGAAAGTCAATACCAAAGTGTACCTGGATGTGCTGAAGAGTGTGGTGATCCCCTGGTGCAATTAGGTGGCCGCTGGCAGACTCTGGGTGTGGCAGCAGGACTCGGCACCAGCTCACAAGTCTAAGAGACCCAGGCTTGGCTTTAGAAGGAGTGCTACGACTTTTTACCCTTCTCTCACTGGACCCCCTCCTTCCCCGACCTGAACTCACTGTACTATTGTTTGGTCATACGTCAAGAACATCACCAACATGACCTCCCACAACACCAAAGCCAGCCTCATTGCTGAGTATTCGCCAAGCTCCCACCAATGCTTGTGGAAAAGGCATGATCCAAGTCCCAGACCCGTATTGAGACGATGATTGAGGCTGAAGGCGGTTAGATTGAGTAGATGTTAGCTCTTCTATAATAATCAAGTTACCGGAATTGATTTTTTCAATAAGTTTAAAAAGTTTTGTTTCTTTTAGGGCGACAAATGTATCATTCCACCCTTTATTAATTTATACAGTTCATTATATAGACTAACTAGCATGGGTGCCCGGCGTTGCCTGTGTATTTTGAGGTGTATGTTGAGCAAAAAAAAAAAGCGGTAAATTTTTTAAAACTTTGACCCCTATTATTACCCCTTAAAATTTATTGTTTTGGGCTCAAATCAAGTTAGATCCATGTCCAAGGAACCTATATCTAAAATTTCATGTGTGTAGACCCAAAATTGTCGGAGGATTTTGGTAGAGTTCTCAAAGGTCAAATCCTTGAACTTTGACTCCTTAATCGCCAAATTTCTGGCCAAAAACCGATCACATCAATTTTCCCAAATCTCAGTGTCCTGTATACCAAATTTCGAGTCTGTAGACTAAAAATTGACAGAGTTATTGCGTAGGAAAATGTACGCAAACACACTTTCAGATATATAGATTCATAAATATTAACTGGTTTGTTATGTTCTATTCATTTAATGTTGCTTTTTCCCTGTCCCGTGGGTGACATGTTATCTTTGTTCAGTGATCAGACTTTTTTTTTTTTTTTTAATTTTTAAAACTCACTCTCCGGTTCTCGAGCTGAGTTTGGAACAAATCATTTATAAAATCGGCCAAGTTGGAATTGTTTACCTAAGCGACATTACTAATGACAACCTTTGTTGATCAGAGGATGTTTATTTTGACGTGTTAACGGTCATAACATGCTTACGAACACAAGATGCCTTAACGGATATTATTATATGGTTATACTGAGGCTAAAGAGATCAAGAAATGATTTTCACAAATGATTGTAGATAATCGAACATTGGCACAGTTTGCGCTGCACAATGTTATTCAACATGGACTGTGGCAATCTAAAATAAAAAACATGTCCCTAATATGAACGCTAACTTCTATTTAGCTACAAGGCCCAAAATGTTGATCTCGATAGGAGATGAAGGCAGTAGAAATGAATACTGAAGCGGACTGGAATCCAATTGACTCCATAGCATCACATTTACTATGGATGTTGGCAACCTTCATGTGGTCTCTCCCATAAGTACTTGACTATAGAAAGAATTGGGGAAACTAATACCAACTTCTCATCTGTGGCACATATTACTAGATAACTGCTTTTCTGCAGATCACATTGTTTTTAAGTGCAATGTTAACAAATATTTGTCAAGAAAATATACTTATCTGGCACCTTGGTGTCACTGGCATTTTTATTTTAGCACAAATCAACAAAGTCTAGACCATTTCTGAAATGACATTTTCCCTGTTGACTGCGGTGTAATACTGATCCTAGGAGGTTTGCTCTTCCTTCTATCTTTGAGAAGGGGTTAGTCTGTCAATCGCCTGAGGAGCCTCTACCAGGAAATACCCAGGCATTATTTTTGTAAACCAAAGTGCTACTCAGAACGAATGTTGGCTTTTTAACTGCACTTTCCAATTCGTGTCTAATCTGCCCTCTGTGGGAGGGAAACAGACGTGTCAAAACATTCACTTGATCAAATTTTGTCAAAAACTAACAAGAGGTTCTATCGATTTGAACAGAAACCAGCTATTTCTGGTTTAGAAAAAACAGGATGTCAGCATGTTAAATTCGAAATACCATTTTAATTGCTAAATGAACTGATTAAATAGATCCACCCAAATACCTGTTGGAAATATCCTTGGTATATAACCATAAGTATGTAACCATTTCTAAGGATGCCTTTAACAAAATCACCAATGATCTCACTTAAAACGTGTGTTGAGGGGGAGGGATGGGCAGAAACAGTGTCAGAACTTTGAAGTCATTACTGAAAACTAATCAATTTCTGGCTTGTCAATGTGCTAAATTTGTATTAGTAATTTTAGTTGATTTGTGCGTCTAAAAAATTTGGAACTTCAACGCTTGTTCTTGAAGTTAGCTAGTAATCAGAAATGATCACACTTTAAAAAGCAGAACTCGATGTAGAGAAGATTATAACTCATGATGTAATCCTTCGCTACTTCTACATGGGTGGAGAGCTGAGGACGTGAGTGACAACTATTAAGGATGACTTAACTAAGATTAAAGCCACAATTCTTTATGGCTGCTACGATTCAATGTAATAAAAAAAAAAAAAGTTGAATCAATCCAATCAGGGTGAACATTATTATATCACCCCAAAGTTCAACCCTTCATAGAAGATTCTGGTAAAAGTCTGGGAGGCTATGTCAGCATTCGCCCCTTGTAAAGCAGAGATATGTCAGGTGAGACACTGCAAAGTGATTCCTCGGCATGTGCAACAATTTCAACTATACAACCAATGTTTTTTTTTTGGGGGGGGGGATAAATACCTACAAAATCTTGTGCATCAATGAATAGTTGTGACCAAAGAAACTCGTGTAGACCAGAATCTTGAGACAATCTTACAGAAATCATTAATTTCTGGAGGTAGGGAGGGTATTTGAATGCCTAGACTAGAGGTTCTCAACCAATGGGTAAATTTACTCCAGGGATGAGGTAAACAAAGTATGCAAATTAAAATTACTTTTCAGATGGTGTCAGGTCTAAGAAATGTACATTCCTATGTTCAACATGGCTTTGCCAGAATTGTATCTAATACTATTTTTATACAAAACATTTTTACTGCTGCTTTATGATTGAATTTTTTTTTGTATGGAGTACAAATGGAAACATACAGAAGGGGGGGGGGGGGTCAACAATGGTGACAAGCTGGTCTAGCTAGAGGATTGTAGACTAACCCGTAAAAATACAATTCAGTCTTAAATGAGTATATAAAATTAAAAAGTAACCGGATTAAATATTCTAACTGCATGAAAGACTCAATACTTAGTGCACTACATCTAATAGCAAAGAGCTTTACAAATTTCAGCTAGATTGATCCAGTAGTTTCCAAGAAAAAGAATTAGGATTTATTTTTCCTCATAGTAAGGACAGGGGGGGGGGAAATAGTGTTAAACATTGACTGGGGCTGGCACCAGACAATCATTAGATTTTAGACAAACTAAGTTGATATCACAAGAAAAATCTGGTGTTAAGCATTTGTCACATCTTTTCCGCATTAGTTTCTGTATTTAATTATTGGGTTGGGAGGGAGGCAAACCTACTGCAGAAAGTTCAATGCCATCAGTTTCTTGTAAAAGACAAATAACAAGGAAAAAAGACAAATTATGAAGCTTGGGAGAAGCCAATAGCAAGTTTATTCTAAAAAGTAATTGGACAGACATTTAATCAACTTCTGCATTCGACTTACAACACAAAACGTTCAGGGTTCTTTTATACAATGCATAGTTAACGTTTTGTGGGTATAGTTTAAGACGCAAATAATTAATGAAGACATCTGTTCTAAGCACATGTAGATTTCCTTGGCATGTACATTATGTTAGAGATCTTAACTTTCGGATTTAAGAATTCTTACTAGGGGTGACGTGGGGTGGGGGTGTGAGATACCAACATGAACTAATGACCTGTAATGTCAAGTTTAAAATTCCAGTTTTCTAAAGCACCACTTTTACTAAGATCTTGGAATTCTTGTGGTCCTTCAAGTAGCCAATTCTAAAATTAGATCTCAACTGGACAATGCTGATTAATACCCTAAATTTAAGTAAAATTTTGCTGCATTGAAATTTTTTTTAGTACAACTTACTAACTTGGATGCTTAAGTCATCCAAAATCCAACTAACATTCCAGTAGTTCTGAACTAACGGTGGAGAGGAAGTTCTGAACTTGTCTCATGCTATTTAATCCATATAGATTCATGAAAAGTCATGCAATTACCCTGGTTGGAAATGCATAAGATATTAAGAGGAATACAAATGACAATCATCGCTTGCTAACTTTAACTTAAACTTTAAGTCAAACATAACTGGTGCTCAAGTTGTTAGTTTTAAAACGAGCTTTATTTCAGTTAACCGAATATTCAAGAACCAGTCACCCAAAATAAGATTCATACATGTATGAAAATTTCACAGAATTAACTTTTAAACAATCCTTGTAATTTTCAGAGAAAAAGTGGTTTGAAGAATTTTTGAGGAGCTATTTAGGGAAGAGACCCGACCAAATAGATTCTGTCTCTTGTACATCTGTCAAGACTAATTTTAATGAATGGCTCCAGGACACTAGTATAACTTTAGTGATGCTCCAACAGAAAAATTCTTATTAGAACGGACTAGTAGAAAAGTTTTAACAATTTATCACAATTTCATTAAAAATAAAAAAAATTGGACCATGCTATTTTTAGATAGCATTTCACAGGTTCAATACTTTAATTGAAAATTCGGGTTTGTATTACTGAACAGATTCGAAAAAATTGTCAAAAAACAAATGTTATCAAAGCCAAGACAAGTTACTAAAAAATTATCCAGTTAGGTAGAGAAGTATCTTTAATGTAAGATGTTTATTCAGCTCGAAAAACTGTTTACCAATGTATTTGAAAATTGCAAATGGCAGGGCACTCTGGTAAACACGGTAAGCTGGAGAAAATGAGTTAAAACTAAAAAACTAACAAAAATATTGTTAGAAACTTTCAATATGTTACCATAACAGACTGACATTCGGTGGGTTTTTAACAGTATTGTGTATTTTTAGTTTTAACTCGTTTTCCCAAACTTACCGTGTTTACCAGTGCCCCACCATTTGCAAATACATCGGTAAACATGTTTTTCGAGCTGATAAACATGTTACATTAAATAATGAAAAAAATTGTCCAGTTAGGTAGAAAAGTAATTTATCTTGCTTTTGATAACATTTGTTATATATTTGTTTTTTGACAACTTTTTCGGATCTATGTGTACAGTAAACCCAAAAATTCTTTTGTAATTCTCGAGCTTTTACATAGTTATATTCGAATATATCACATCTAAAGTATCAAATAAATTTTAAGAAACATTTCTAAACCAACAAGCTTGATAAGACTTAAGCCAGACTTGGGAACCCGTCTTAATAGTAATGGTATTACTCAAAAATCTGTAGACATTAAGCCAATAGCGGCATGCTTCCACCTTTTGCAAAATATTCAGCAGAAGCATTTTATAAATGGTCCAAAAACTGGAGGGGGGAAAAAAAAAAAAAAAAAAAAAAAAAAAAACTGAAGTGCATGTGCATAAGACATAAGTTATGTATCATTCCATGTTCAAAGTGTCAATAATGGTGAAACCGAATTTAATCGGTTATTCAGTTGGCAATTTTTAAAAATCATAACCATGGAGAGATTTAGTATTAAGTTTTCTTCAAATATTAATTTATAAATATGAAATAATCATTTAAAGTTTAAATGTTTATTTAACTGAAGTATTTAAGTTAGATGGCCATGTTCTTTGGCTTCAGCCTTAACATTTACTTCAAACATTTTTAGATTCATAATACTAAGTTGATTTTTATCCAGAGGATTCATGAAGTAATATCAAAAACTTCATGCCTAAAAAGACACTCCATTCTTCTATAGTAAGGGTCTTTACGTTACAATTTAAAAAAATTTTTTTATTTGCTTCTTGTTATATATTTTTGTAAAAATCAAGGTTTTGGCAGAAATAATACTGTTATAGACAAAAGGATTCTGCTTTTTGGTATGCACCACTTATCACAATCTGGAATAAGCGCCTAATGAAGGACAAATGAAATTGGGAGAATAGATGAAACGGTGTAGGACCCCCCCCCCCCAGTCTAAATCCGTGAGCACCTGTGGAAAGTCATGTGAAACAAAAAAAAAAACAAAAACCCTCTAAACAAACTATTGAGATTAGGAAAGAAAGAAAAGGAAGCGTATTGAACATGCATACTTTATTGGAATGCGATGACATGCAAAGGCTTACATAGATAAGTATAATCATAATACACGGTTTTTACCCTTGTTAAAAATACAGCAGCAATGAAGCAGAAACATATCGCAGATGATTTAATAAGGCCAATACTTTATAGCACCACATATTGGGGTTCTGGAAGCAATAAGGATACATAACTTTTTTTTTTAAATCATTTTTTTTTTGTTAAAAAGTGGGTGTGGGTAGGAGGAGGAGCTTGTGGCAGTGGAGAGTAGGTATGGGGGAGAGGTTTAGAATACAATTGACAGGAGGTAAAAGAAATTGACCACAGGTGAAGCGGACTTCCCCCCTTTATGCAGTGGGTTAGGTTAGGAAAATAAATGATTTTAATACAAAAAGGACATTGCACAAGAAAAAAAAAGTCCGTTTTTTTTTTTATTTGAAATATAAAGAGTATGCGTGTATTCAGAGTGAATTAAAAGTATGAACAAGTGGAGTTTTATAGTCGAACCACATCAGAAGGGAGTAGGGGTAGGGCCCAAAATATTTAGATTTTGACGGTTTGAAAAGCATCAAGGAGGTGGAGTCAAGACAATGCATCTTAGTATTTTCAAGCTATCGATTTTAACTGAAGTGAAAATCTTAGCAAACTGAACTACCCACTTTAAATTGGGGAGGGCGTAAAAAGTTGAGGGAAGGAGAAATAGCCTACAATAAATAGCTTTTCATAAGTGGGTGAAAAAAAAATATTTTTGGGGAAGTTTATTTACTTCCAATTTTCTCACAAGTGTTTATCATCACAGATTAGGGCATACACAAGTCTTGCTTTAAGATAATTGACTAGCAGCATAATGTGACGAAAAGTTATTGGCCAATTCATGAGTATATTATTAGCCCCCAACTTTAAGAAAAAGTGGCCCCATTTTTTTTTTAAAAGAGTGGAAACAAGAAAATTTAGTGTCAAAGTGGCTTCCAAGAGAAAGAGGGAGAAAAAGAAATGGAAGGATGAGAGTTTGGGAAATGAAGTTTCAATTTTGGAGAGAGAAAGACAAAAAGTTGCCATCAATAAACTAAGGCAATGGTGGAATGTTTTTGTTTTATTTTTTGTAAATTATTGAGCAAATAGATCCAGTTATTTTTCATGGATTGGACCAACATGCACCAGGAATCCAGTGGTGAACCATCCTTTAAGGGAGACCTGTGTTGTTCATTTCATTGATTTAGAGCCATGGATGAAAACTGGAATAGCAGCCAGAATATATTATCAAGACGAATTAGGAATTTTGTTTTAGTGGCAAGGGAGACAGTTTGGAGAAGGGAGGGTGTGTGTATATAATATATATATTATATATAAAAATACCACATCTTAAAGTTTGTATGCATAAAAGATGTAGCTAAGATTATTATACAAAGGAACTTTACAATGTGAGGCAGTCTAAAATTTACCCCCCTCCCCCCTAAAACGAATATTAATGTGATTTTTTTGTATATAAGTACAAAAATTTCAATAGTAAAAATATTGAAGCTGAAGTGAGCAGCGACAAATAACCCAACATTATGGGATATCGGAAAATGCTAATGTGAAGAAATCCTCAAAAACAAAACGTTGCAAGGAGGAAGAAAATCAGACTGCCATGAAGGAGGCGAGAAACGTAAAATCTAGACAAGAGTCCCTTCAAAACGTCTTGCAATTGGCTGCTGTTCAAAAAAGGTTGGAGGTGTTCTATGCTCAAAGTTATTTACCTTATGGTAGACAAGTTTTCTGGGATGTTTAACTATCAGATATGG
This sequence comes from Euprymna scolopes, assembly GCF_053919585.1. Taxonomy (NCBI): domain Eukaryota; kingdom Metazoa; phylum Mollusca; class Cephalopoda; order Sepiida; family Sepiolidae; genus Euprymna; species Euprymna scolopes. The sequence goes on from NC_136493.1 coordinate 28,674,553, forward strand.
ACTAGGACAGAAACAACTTTGCGGAAATAGAACTGAAAGTTTTGGTCTTGAAATTTGTGTGCAAATATCGTCACAAAGTTTTAAAGAATAGAAATTTTAAGTGAGATGAGTATTCCAATTTACTATTAAAAATGTCAAGTTAAGAACCTTGAAAAACATAGAAGAAACAGATTTTAAAGATATCATTGCATTTATTTTTTCCAAAAAAGACCAGAGTGGGGGGGGAAAAAAAAAAAAAAAAAAAAAAAGTAAAAAAAATATATCATGAAATACAAAAAGAAAATACAAAAAAGGTATTTCAAGAAAAATAAAATTGAAAAAAAAATTGTTAAGTCAGACTACACGTTTTAATTTTTATTCTTTCACTTCAAGTTTGGTTGACCCACCCACCCTTAATATAATGACCAATATTTGAAAATACAGAATTTGGTTGCCATTTTCTTTTGTTTCACGTGAATGAAATCCTGAAGACTTCGATGGCAAGATGAAGAAAATACGGCTGACGTGGAATTTCTTTGCTCTCGCCGTAGATTCAAGATTTTTTTTTTTTTTTTTCTTTTAATATATTCGAGTTATACACATTGGGAATTTTGGGGCCAAAAAAATAATTGGCAATTTTACACAACAGCAAGATTTATTTTTTAAAAATCTTAAAGTTTTATATCTTTGGCTTTTACAAGAATACAGGAAAAATTAAAATAAACCTTGCTTATATGAAAGAAACAAGCATTAATACTAACATTTTAAACAAAAAAAAAAAATTATTCAAGTTTTGAAAAATAAATGGGGGAGAAGCTCCTTAAAGTTGTTTAATATCCCAATGCCATCATGATCGTGTTTGAAGAACTACAAGAAGCAACTAGACAGGAACTACACGATTGTTGGCAGTGCCTGGAAAAGTTAAAGGATGAAAAGGACAGGGAAGAGGAACATAGGGAGAGAGGGGAGGGAGAGAAAGAAAAAGACAAGGTTAGAAAGACAGATGGAGGACAAGAGAGCAATACGCAATTTACAGCAGCCATATTAGTGGGTTTGATTTTTTTTGTACTTTTTTTTTTTTTTTTTTAAATCTTTTCTTATTCCACTTTTCCAATTTCTTTTGGTAACAAGTTTTCACACCAAACTAGCTTTTGTCCAAAGATAATCCAGTGCCAACCGAACGAACACCAGAGCAACTTTTTTTTTTGAGCGATCGTTTATCAACAGACAAAGCTAAGAACTTGTAGAAATATTGTTTTCCAGGTTTAAAGTTTTTGATTTTTCTTTTTTCCACTACCTTCCACGGGAGCAGCGAGAATCTTTGCTTTCTTGAAATTAAGACCATTATTATTTTTTTTTTTTTATTCCTCGATTTTATTGAGCAGCAATTTCAGTGGCTGCAGGTGTGATTTCTGTGGCCGGTGCCTCCTTTTTCAGATCATCATCCTCAGCCACCTTCTTGGGGGCATCGTCACTTTCCTGAGGAGCAGAATCGGCAGGTTTCTCCTCCTTCTCGGTGTCTAGTAAAAATAAAGATTAGAAATTTAAATATTTGCACAAGATTTTTTCTTTAAATATGGTCAGACTGGGGGAAAGTTACTCAAATTGATATTTTAAGAGGAATAATTAAATTAACCCATTTCAGGAAGGTTTCACAACAGATTAATAAAATCCGTATAATTCTTACAACTGGCAGCTTTAAGTCAAATTTGAAGTTGGGAGAGGAAGGGAGGTGGTTTGGCAACAAAAATCATGCTTAGGCATAAATTGCTTTGAAGCTTGCAAATTTGGACAATGATCTATTGCAGGTATTGAATCCTACCAAAATACTAAGCCAACAGTCATGAGCCAAACCCAAGGAAAGAATAGTTACCTTTATCAGATTTCTCTTCGGTCTTCTCTTCAGTCTTTTCAGACTCTTCTGTCGTCTTATCCTTAGCCTCTTCACCTTCAGACTTGGTCTTCTCTTTGGATTTTTCCTTGGGCTCCTCTGGGGGTGGTGGTGGTGGGGCATCAAGGGGCTCGTATCCTTCCATATGACAATATCTTGCACTCAACTCGTACACTTTCTTCTGCAGTTCTTCGGCAGATTCTTCAGGAGCCTTCATTTCCTGGTTATCCTTGTAATATTTGCCAGATACACCTAAACAAGACAAAGTTGGAAGATCAAACACTTCATACACTCCAGTTAAAAACACTTCATACACTCCAGTTAAAAACACTTCATACACTCCAGTTAAAAACACTTCATACACTCCAGTTAAAAACACTTCATACACTCCAGTTAAAAACACTTCATACACTCCAGTTAAAAACACTTCATACACTCCAGTTAAAAACACTTCATACACTCCAGTTAAAAACACTTCATACACTCCAGTTAAAAACACTTCATACACTCCAGTTAAAAACACTTCATACACTCCAGTTAAAAACACTTCATACACTCCAGTTAAAAACACTTCATACACTCCAGTTAAAAACACTTCATACACTCCAGTTAAAAACACTTCATACACTCCAGTTAAAAACACTTCATACACTCCAGTTAAAAACACTTCATACACTCCAGTTAAAAACACTTCATACACTCCAGTTAAAAACACTTCATACACTCCAGTTAAAAACACTTCATACACTCCAGTTAAAAACACTTCATACACTCCAGTTAAAAACACTTCATACACTCCAGTTAAAAACACTTCATACACTCCAGTTAAAAACACTTCATACACTCCAGTTAAAAACACTTCATACACTCCAGTTAAAAACACTTCATACACTCCAGTTAAAAACACTTCATACACTCCAGTTAAAAACACTTCATACACTCCAGTTAAAAACACTTCATACACTCCAGTTAAAAACACTTCATACACTCCAGTTAAAAACACTTCATACACTCCAGTTAAAAACACTTCATACACTCCAGTTAAAAACACTTCATACACTCCAGTTAAAAACACTTCATACACTCCAGTTAAAAACACTTCATACACTCCAGTTAAAAACACTTCATACACTCCAGTTAAAAACACTTCATACACTCCAGTTAAAAACACTTCATACACTCCAGTTAAAAACACTTCATACACTCCAGTTAAAAACACTTCATACACTCCAGTTAAAAACACTTCATACACTCCAGTTAAAAACACTTCATACACTCCAGTTAAAAACACTTCATACACTCCAGTTAAAAACACTTCATACACTCCAGTTAAAAACACTTCATACACTCCAGTTAAAAACACTTCATACACTCCAGTTAAAAACACTTCATACACTCCAGTTAAAAACACTTCATACACTCCAGTTAAAAACACTTCATACACTCCAGTTAAAAACACTTCATACACTCCAGTTAAAAACACTTCATACACTCCAGTTAAAAAAAAAAAAAAAAATGAAAAAAATTAACACAACCAATGAGTTTGTAGAAGATATTAAAAATTTTGAAAGCTTACCTTTGAGCTTTTCGCCCGTTGCCATTTCAACCACAGCCTTTGCTCCTTGTTCAACACTTCGAGTGGCCTTTGTGAAACGGAGGAGTCCGTGCAGGACAAACTTGCGATAGAACCTTTGGGCATTGCTTGTGTTTCGGAATAATTCTGTAGTTGGAATAAAACCTGAAGAAAAAATGTTATACAGTAAACAACCAAGTGATATCAGGTTTAATAACCGAAACATGAACCAAATGTTGTATAAAAAAAAAAAAAAAAAAAATTCATACCTGGGCAAAGGCAGTTGATGGTGACGCCACTGCTAGACTCCAGTTGTTTGGCCAGCTCATGAGTAAACATAACATTGGCCAATTTGGAATTCTTGTAGGCTTGGTGAGAGTTGTATGTATTTTCCTTCTCCAAGAAAAAGTTTTCCACATCAAGGGTTTCCAGAGCTGCAATAGATTTCATTAAGCACTTTAAATTCAAAAGCATATTAGAGAAATTTAGACATTTCAAAAACACTAAAAAGCAACGATTACTTACCTGGTTGCCGTCTGCCTAAAGCCTTATTATGCATACATGTCACAACAACAATCCTAGCATCACCATTTTCTTCAGCTCCAACCTTTTTCAAGTCAGGCAATAGCAAATGAGTTAACAAAAATGGCCCTGAAACGAAATTAAAGCCAATTTAATACTCCAATCAACATGGAATTAAAATACATCAAGTTACAAGTTTACAAAATTTAACCCCCACCCACAAGTTGATGAATTTAACTTTAAAAGTTAGAATTGAATGTAGGTCACATTGAAAGTTAAGAGGGGCTCCAGTTTTCTTAAATAGCTTTGAAAATCTTAATGGGATAACTAATCAAACTGGATAAAAAGGTTACCAAATCATAAGTTTGCATGTTTGGCTAAAAGTTAAATACAACAAAAACACCCACAAAGTACTGCTCTGAGGATCTAAAATATTTTAAATTACACATTCAACTATACAGATTTTGCCGGCGTGGATGTGATGTATGATAGAGGGGGGTTACAACCAGTTGATATACTAGCTAAAGAGAAGTACAGATTCTTAATCATAGAATTGTGTGCCCAAATAGAAAGAAATGGGTTGAGGAAAGCAAAAGGAAATATAAGGAGTTAGAAATCGCTTATGTCATGTAGCCCTAAAAGATAACGAGCTGGTCAAGAAACTCAATTAACATAAGTTTGGTTCTTAACAGTTAATGCGAGAAAGAACACTTTCAGAAAGTATGGAAGAAGGGTTTTAAACGTTAAAGGAATTTTAGAAAATGTTAAAAGCATTCTTGAAAATCGGAAAGATTTAAAGTATAAAAACTTTAAATGAAAATGCAATCAACGTTTACCGGAAAAGTTGAATGTTGAATCATAACTCCAAGCTAAATACCATCTATTGGATATAAAAACAAAACGTGCGTGTCTAAACCTTTGGCACGCAACAAACACCGACAAAATTGGTATCATTAGAAAGACCTATCTCTCGGATGGCAAATATCTTAAAATTGACAAAAAAAAAAAAAAAAAAAAAAAAAATTAATTTTGTGCTGTCAACTGGACTGTTTGCAAAGTTATTCATGCTTCGCAATCTCAACATACGTTTAAAAAATTTCCAATTCATGTGACATCTGTGCCATGGGCGTGACGACCAAGACATTTGCTTTTTTCTCCTTTTCCTCTTTTGCATTACAGGATGTGGCTAATTTTTGCAGTTGCACAGCCACTTTTTTTTTTTTAAAAAAAATGGCTGGGGGTTGGTTGCTCAATAGCCTTACTATACCATATCTTCACACCCGAGCATCGCCAGGTACTCATGCTTGTATACAAAGCAAGGAAGGGGGGGGGAAGCACCGATAATTCATTAAAAACCAAGTGCTTTTTGTAAAATTTTGGTTCAGCTGTAGATGGAGCATCCTACATTCACCTGCCATCATATTCAGAGAGATCTTAATATTTTAACTATCCTGCAAGTACAGTCGTTTGTATTTCTTTCACTTGGTTCACCGGGTATATTTGGATGGTAGTTTGAAATTTTATTCCTGGGAGCCTGGTTGCTTATATAATTATTGGATTGAGATCTAACAGTTTCTTTGCAGATTTATTCTAGCATAAATGCATTACAAAGTGCCATTAAAATTTTAGTTTGTATATTTTAATGGCTTTATCGCAGGGAAATTGCTATTAATTTTTATTCAAGCGTTGAAAAAGGCCATAAGATTCTGAGATTAGCTTTATCTCTAGGAAAAAAAAGGTAGAAGAGCTGCTCACCTAAATGATTTGTTCCCATGGTTAATTCAAAATTATCCTTAGTAAATTGCCGCTTCGTATCCTTTGGACTCATAAAATGTCCAGCATTGTTAATAAGAGTATGCAGCTTTTTCTCTGTGGCATGGAAATCTTCCACAAACTTTTGGATGGAGGCTTTGTCGGCCAAGTCAAGCTGAAAGATGAAAGTTTTATTTTATTAAATTGTACAGCGAGTGTATTTCAGACAATAGTTGAACAGATTAAATTTATACAGATTTTTTAATAGAAAGTGTTTAGGCATTAAAAGCAGTTTTGTTTCCAGTTAAAGTTTCATTAAATAAACACGAAATCGGGTCAAATCCGGTGGCAATTTTGGTTTGCTTCAGTTACTAAAAAAATTGACACGTTCAAGTGTTGTAATTTTAGATGCATAATACAAACTGTTTATGGAAACGATTCATTTAATAAAATAAGACGACATTAAATGTCCAAACAGACATTTATTTCTTTCCTGGTCGCGATTTTTTAAAAATTAGTTTCAATGAAAGTTTGGTTGTTCAAACAATATTTGATTATTTAACTATTTCGAATGAACTAAAATTTATAGACAAATTGTTAAAACACGTTGCTCAATTTCCTGTAATTTTTTTCTCAATTCTTTATAATGAAGATAAAAATATGAAACTCACCTGCATAAAAGTTGCGAGGGCATTTGGATTCTTGCTAAGAATTTTCTCTACGGCAGCTTTACCTTTTTCTTCATTTCTGCAAGCGAGGATCACATCGTTTCCACCCTCGCACAAGAGACGAGCAGTTTCGAATCCAATACCGGAGTTGGCCCCAGTTACAATCACAACACGCCCCGTCATCTTCACGCCCTAACACCTGAAACAGGAAATTTAAAGTTTTTTAAGGACTAAAAAGGCTATACATTTATTTCTAGCATGTGTGTCCATGCATTGCTCTAATGTGAAAATTAAAAGTAGAACGCAAGATATGTTTCTAAGGGAGGAGGCAATCCAGCTCAAAAGACACGTACTAAATAGAAACATTAAATTTAGTCAGTTGAGGATTCTAGCACTTCTGCACTCAAGTTATTAAGTTTCCCCACAAAAGCACATTGTGACAAATCGTCCCATTGTCAGGAAACACTCCAAGTGTCAATCTCGTTAACTTCAAGTATTGAATTTCTTAAATAGAATTTGCCAAGAATATTTCGTGAGAACCCCCCCCCACTCAATATTGTTAGTTTTATTAATACTAAAAGAATTTTAGTAGACTAACCCATATCAAAGCGAGTTGTTAAAATCGGACAGCAACTTAGTTCGCAAAAAAAAAAAAAAAAAAAAAAAAAAAAAAAAAAAAAAAAAAAGGTAAGTGTAATTTTTAAAGAAACAGGAATGTGCGTCTGAACCAAATGAAGACAGATCTCCTTCCCAGCACTTATCCAGGATTTCAGATTTTTTAAATTGTAATTGCAGGATTTTGAAATGTGAACACCCGCAGCCATTTTTAGCAGAATGGGATGGGGGGGGGGTCGCGTAAGCACCCCCTCCTTTCATTCAAGTACTGAAAAGAGAAGACCCATGATTCACGTGTTCAGCATTATATGAACGGGCACTCGTTATAATTAAAGCGGCAATAATAATTGAACGTCAAGTATTTCAAAACCCGCCTAATTTATATTTTATAAAAATTAGTGACAAACGCATATAGCATAAAAAGGTGACATTTAAAAAATCCTACTTTCTTGAAATGTCATCCTCAATCGCAACTACAACGTTGTCAGTTTTCATTGCGTTCGGCACATAAATCTTCACTGCGAGCGCTCATTAGACATTTTCCTGCATTTTAGAATTTAAATTTAGCAATAAATTCAGAAAAATATAAATACGGATTTAAGTTACAAATCTTGTCACACATTCACTACCGTTTAAATGTAAAAAAAATATTTGATAATTTTTTTACGATGTGCCCCAGCGTATCATAAACACGCTAAACCTCACATCACATGTTAACGGCTTTCAGAAAACATCTCGAAAGCTGTTCTTAACATGGGGAGGTTGGGGAGTGTATTCGGAAAACAATTAACATGGGAGTGGTTGGGGGTTTTTATACTACGCTGAGGCAGGTCGTCAAAAATAAAAATACCAAATATTTGAAACAGTTTTTCCAAGAGGAAATAAATTAAAGACACGAAGAATAAGAGAGGGGGGGGGGGATAAACCAAATTCCCCTAAATAGAAACTGCCGGGGTAAGAGTATTCACGCCAAATGTCTGGAATTCAGGCAGAATTATATACAAGAATTAGTCTTAACCTATTAAGAGATCAGTTTTCAAGAATTGGAAAGGAAAGAAACTCCTCAGCTTCCATGAATCTATTTTAATGGAGCCGCCAACCGAGCCACTTAAATAGAAGCGGGGAAAAAATCGATTCGCCATCGAAAACTAAATGTTCGAAAGCAACAGGTAGCAAATGTTTTGAAAGCTAGGAAGCAGCCATCGGGAAAGATAAGTAAAACAGTTCAATACCCCCCCCCCAACTGTTGAATATGACAATTCTTTTAAACCCATGAAAATTCCGGGAGGGGGGGAAAAAAAAAAAAAAAAAAAAAAAGGTAAATTTATACAAACACCGTGACAGCGAATTAACCCTAACCCCAACCCTAACGCTGTCACGGTGTTTGTATAATAATACCGAAAAAAATGTACCCTAACCCTAACCCAGTTTTCAGATTCGTGTTCAGCACACCGAAACGTAACAGAATACTACGTAAAAGATTTTACTAATTCGCTGTCACGGTGTTTGTATAATAATACCAAAAAAAGCACATCAAATGCGTATTAGAGATTGCGAATAAGTTATTTAACTGAATGTCATCGAGTTGATAAATGCATTCCACAACGGAATGTTAATTAGATGAAGACGGGGATGGTGATACTTGGAGTCAATTTTAAGATTTTTTTAAAAAAACTATTGAAATTGACTTGCAGCTGGTTTATGCTCTACAAGTTCAGATTGAGGAAAGTTAACAAGTTTTATATTTAAGGAGAGTTAAAGAATGTTTTAGATTTTTTTGGGGGGGCTTACTAATATATCCAAGATATTAGGAAATTATCGAGATAATATAATATATAATAATAATAATATATATAATAATAATATATATAATAATAATATATATAATAATAATATATATAATAATAATATATATAATAATAATATATATAATAATAATATATATAATAATAATATATATAATAATAATATATATAATAATATATATAATAATAATATATATAATAATAATATATATAATAATAATATATATAATAATATATATATATAATAATATATATAATAATAATATATATAATAATAATATATATAATAATAATATATATAATAATAATATATATAATAATAATATATATAATAATAATATATATAATAATAATATATATAATAATAATATATATAATAATAATATATATAATAATAATATATATAATAATAATATATATAATAATAATATATATAATAATAATATATATAATAATAATATATATAATAATAATATATATAATAATAATATATATAATAATAATATATATAATAATATATATAATATATAATAATATAATATATAATAATATAATATATATATCGTAATTTTACATCAACTAAAAAGTAGATAAAACATTGGAAAGGGTGGTACCAAAAACATACCAACATACACATATCAAATGAAAACACATACCAATGCTACATACACATATAGCAAATGAAAATAGCTGGCTCAAGGGGATTTTCTCAACATGATGACATTGAGCCTGCCATAAATCTGGGCAAACGGTCAGATTTTTTTTTGTGGATGAGGAGGGAGAAGGTATAGTCGATTTTTAGACAAGTTTATTTACGTAACCCAAGGTAAATTTTTAATTAGAGGCAAATTTAAAAAATAAAAAGTGCTCTATGAAAAGGTGGAAGAGTTCATTGCATTCAGCAGTAAAATTTAGTTGTAACTGCTTTATGTAAAAACAATCAGGAATTCTCATTGACAAGATTTAAGCGTGTCATTAAAGTTCCATCCGACTATGAATGGAGCTTATGAAAATGTAATGATATTCAAACGTCTGTTTTGCAAGGAGATCACAAAAATCTACACGGATTGAATATACTCCTCAGGTCCTTTATTGTTGCTGCTGACTGACCTTCAATTATAGAAATTATTTTCAGATCTATCAGGGGGGTATCACACGAGTCCACTTTTAACAGGAATTAGATTCAATTTTAACCCTTTGATATTCAACTGCCCTCGCAGGGCAAAATAAGCCTTTATCAAGTATGTTAAAGCGAAAAGTTTTATTATCAAGTGTTTTAATGAAGTCAGAAATTTAAAAACCGACAAAATAAGCCATAAAATAGAATTGTTTTCGAGGTGGTCTTGTTTCAAACTTTATACGCTTAATGTACGAAACTTACTAGAATCATCGAAAATGGGTTCTATATGGGGGTAGGAGATAATTATTTCAAGTACAGAAGAAAAATGCTTAGAGGTGGAGGTACTGTGTGTGCATCAAGAGTTTTTCTCACACGCACAGAATCGTGTCAAGATCAACGATGGTGGCACTTTCAATTATCTTGAAAAGAGGAACACGAAAAGGAAGCTACTTTAGTGGTTGGCAGGATGTTGCTACTACATTTTGTTGTAAAGTCTCCAGTTAGATTGGAGAAACGCACATGGCCAAATAGTTCAATTGCCATAGTAACAATGGCGGTCAGGTGATAGCATCTTGAAATAACCTCTTTCGAGATGAAGACAGAAAAGTTAATTGGCCATTAATGTAGACCAGCTGACACCAAGAGTGTCAGTTCGGGGTGGGGATCAAATGCAACAAGTCATTGTCTTTTCAGGAAAAATTATCTTGAATTCTTGTAGGCCACGAAGAAATCCATGGTTTTATATTCAGATTGATTTAGCGTCGATATTTACGAGTTCGAATGCATTTATCCGTCATCAGCAAATTCAAGTTTCCCATTTCCCAGGAATGCGAGTAGCCAGCCAACAATTAACGTTTGGGGGGGGGGGGATATGACCCCCCCCCCGATTTCCTCACGGAGGTAGGAGTGAAACACCCCTAATGAGAACGAAGTAATAAAATTATAGCGATTCGGCAAAAGTCGAAGCCATAAAAAGTGGCAAGAATTCAAAGAAAAGGCGAAATTCCACTTTTCTAATTTAGAAGAGGCAAAATACTGCTAAAAAGTTTTCTTGCCCTAGAAATCGCCGGTACAGATGGGCAATCAATATTGAAGACTAAAAATAATGTTCATATTTCAATCTTTATAAAATACCAGCTGCTAATGAAGCCGTAACATGGTATTTAGAAACCGTCGGTACAGATGGCAAAATTGCATGAAAAATGCTCTAACAAGTGAGCGCACATCAAATGTTTTATTAAAAGAAATTGATTTTATTTTTTCGTCAGCGATTCTGATGAAGACAATTTAGAGTGAATGAGGTCATCAACTTGTGATATAGTAAAAGAGCCGGTCTCATGACCAATATTTGATGAAGAGAAAAAAGTCAAATGACACCACCCACATTGTCATAACTGGAAAGAACACAGCAATATCCACCCGACTCCCATTTCTCTCCTTCCATTCGGTGTTGCTAAGAGACGGATATATGAAATCTTCAAAATTATACAGGTTGCTATAGTAACGAGGTTCGAGACTTGCAAAATCAATACTTACCTCGTCGTCGTCGTCACACCCACATCAATTTTTGATACTGCAACCGCCATTCAAAGAATGCAGCAGTTACGGAAGGGCAGACCGACGTTGGGGGGGGGGGAATAATGGTACGAACTTAAGAGTTTCAGCTTGAATTTTTAGTCCTGAAAATTCAGAATTCTAGTTTTCCTCATCAGTTTAGCATCTAAAAAGTTAGAAGTACAATTTTCAATCTAAATGAAATTTAGATGCAGTTTAGGACACTCGTTTACAGAAAGGTTGGGTTTTCTGTAGTCGCTGGTTGGCACCATTTTAAAAAGTGAAAACGAGCAACACTACCGATGTTTTCGGCTTACATTGACAAGTCGCAGTTTCACACCATGCGACCTCAACCACTAAGCTCTAATATGGAGCACTATTAAGATATGCAAGCTTACTGAAAAATAGCCTAAGCTAAGAAAATATTTCAAAGGAATGTCAATTAACTCGCATAATGAGATTCCTATGGGTATCGAGCCACACTGATGAGTCAAGTTGTCGCCAACAATTGGCTTAATGTAGGTTCCAAACAATTTCAGAAAGATCTGAAAATAATTTCTATAATTGAAATTTTTCGATTTGTCAAAAGTTTGGAGTTTTAGTTTAATAAAATGGAAGTAAAACTGTTACAAAGTTTCTCTAACTTCCGTATAACAAGTCACGGAATTTAAAGTTAACTGAAACATTTCAGTCAGTTCAGAGAACTATGTCCATATGTCATATCAAGTATCGTCAGGGTCGGTTGAAATTTAAAATTACACATGAACAAAATAGTTTCATGAATCGGTTACTAAAATCAATTCAAAAAGAAACTTAATTAGATTCTACGGGACGGGATTTCCAGCTATCCGTATTTTAGTTTCCCTATTTTAAAAAGTTCAAGTGATATGTCAAACAAATCTAATTGGAGGGGGGGGGGGACCGGTTCAATTTAGAGCAATTTCAGTCTTCAGCGAAAGACTGAGTAGTTTCGGATCAGAAAAGGAATTATGGACCTACAACTAAGATCCCATTCCACCTCAGATCTTTCAGATGTGACCATTAACAAGAAAAACTTAACGCTCAATTCAAATAAAGACATTTGGGGATAGAGGGAAGATCAGCTGCTTTTTATGAGCGCAGTTTAAAATTGTTATCGACTGCTTCACGCGATTCAGTTATAGTAATATTCCTTTCAAATAATGCAGGAAATGGAATTCAGGATGACCAAAATTAACGGAAATCTAATTTGTTAGGGTAATCAGGACTTAAAGCTGGACTAGCATTTACAGATGTTTAAACTGCCGAAACAAAATATAGCAGATTGTTTGAAATGTATTGCACAAACCCTGGAGGTTTTCAATATTCAACAGAAGGAGTACCCCCCCCCCTCTTCGTATTTCTAATAGAGTCGACAATTTAGAGTAGAAACGAAATAAAAAGGACACTTTAAAGTTAAGGAGATAAAAAGCGATATGCACATTTTCAAACTTGTCAAACTTAAAACAGGCTAGAAAAATCGATTTTTCTTTCCTTTACGGAAGATATTTAACAAACGGTTAAAGATTTATAGATTTTAATTTTCCGCGAGAATTGGATTGGAGTTAAATAGGGGGAGGGGAGAGACTTAGTGTAGGAAAAGCCATTTAATGGCAAAAAGTTGAATCATTTTAATAATTATCAATTTTCCACGCTAGTAAACTTTATTAGCGGAATTATGTTTCCATAATTCGATGAAGTACTTAATGGACGACAGATGAGCGAAATAAAAATGACAAGTTTAAAAAAATCCATAAGATGGAAAATAGGGAACGTGGTAGAAAAAAAATTACGGCGCGCAGAGAACGAGGAGCCATACCTGCTACCCCTTACACACAGGAGCTTTAAGAGTTAAAACTATTTTTTAGGCTTAGATGGAGCACTGAGCAGATACTAGATTTTAATCTTCCTAAGACGGAGAAGCTGGCCGAGAACAAGGCTGGTCACCAGTAATAAAGAGCGAGAGAGTCATCTCCCTCACGTCGACGAAGAGAGAGAGAGAGAGGGGGGGGATTAAGAAACCTCCCGCCACATAACTTAACAGCTGCAGAGTTTTATTTTACGCATCAAGTCATTAAAGTAGATTAAACCCCCGATATATTGTCAAAAAACAATCTTAACTTTTACTTTCGAGTGTTCTAACGTGAATGGTTAGACAAAAAAAGAAAACTCAGATTTTACGATAACTAATCAAAAAGTGACAAGTGCGAAGTTAATATTTATCGGATAATAGCAAAACATTTGATAAAAGTAAATATATTTAAAATTTAAGTGAGTCAGTATCTAGAAATCGACATGAACACTTAGGAAATACTTTATTAAGTGGTAATTTTTAAGAGAAATTACTAAACAATAAATGCCGGCTCGACGACGCTGAGCGCCGGTTCTTCATCAGAAGCCGTCGACATGGAAGAGGGGGTTAGCTTCGGTCGTACAAGATGGAGGAAGCGGAGGATGAACGGCTGCAACTACTAATTTAGTAGTAACAAGAGAGGGGGGGGGATACACGGCCATAATGAGATGTGATATTACGGAGACAGAAGGGAGGGGGGTAAGAAAAATTGTGTTCACGATCAAGGGTTACGAATAGTATTTAAAAGACAGTAAAGTGTTAATTAGATTTATACAGTACCCAAGAATAAAATTCTAAGTTTTGCTTAAAAAAAAAGAAAAAACCCAATTGCAAAGAATTAAGAGAAAGAAAACCAGTGTTCTGCGAGCGAACAAAGAAAGCGGTTTCATTTGTGTCGTCTTTATGAGAAATCGATAGAAATTAAGTTTGGAAGGGAAAAATCGAAACTGTTTTACCGGTTTAAGGCCGAATACTTATGCAAACGGGAGAAGGGAAGGGGTGGTCGTCTCCATTTTCTTTTTTTTTTTTTTATGTACAGTTTAATTGTCTGAAAACTCCGTTGAGCAAAAACGGATTTTCCGACAATTCTAAACAATGAAAAATCGCCATCGAGTGCACGACGATTGTGACCAGAAAACAAAGGGTTAAAGCGAAAAGACCGCACTTTTAAAAAGTTCGGAATCTTCATAATCCGGACGAGACAAGTGATAATTAAAAAGGTTCCATATAAAGGGTTTGAAAAATTACATTTGATCTTAGATCAAGCATTCATGGATTGAACTTTTAATTTCATCTTAGTTCTAAAATGTTTAAGGCTTGTGGGGTAATTCAATTCTAGTAAAATTTAGGTAGACATTAAAAAGGAAAAAAGATTAAGGGTCCATTCGGCATCACATGATTACAAAAGACGAGCGACTAATGTGCCCCCACCTCAATTACATTCTTCAAATATGTGAGGAAAAGTGAAGAGTTAAGGAGTAGTGGATTTGCAAAGGAGATAATATATTTGTCAACCTACAAATGACAGGACTTTCGTGTAAAAAAAAAAAAAAAAAGCCGGGTCTGCCGGCATCGTGTGGGGGGGGGGATCAGCAACGAAAGCGGCCGAAGAAAAGACGGGCGCTTTTCCTCGGAGTAGCATTCATTTAAATGCTTTATTCTTGATAAATTTTGTCATGCCATTTAAAACAAACTGGGTACTTAATATTTTCGTTTAATTTTTAAATTTGAGCTTTTCCATGAGAAGCTTTTAAACAGCGGAAAAGCTTTCCGAAAGAAATGTATTTTAACGAAAAAAAAAAAGAAATGGACATTTGACATTTTAATGAAATCGACAAGGGGGGGGGGTAAGTTTAGAATTTGGAGTTATTGAACCAATTTTGAAAATTAAAGTGGACTTTTATAATTTAAAAAAGTGCAAAGTTACCTAAAATTGAAATGACAGCATTAAATATTTAATACGGTTAAATAGATATTAGGTTTATATTCATTTCAAAGAATGGAATTTAAAAAATTCCACTTTGACAATCTAATTTGTCAGTTTTCGTTCTTGCTAAACTATTTAGCAAGATGTTCATAAAGTTTCATAAGAATTTACATGTAAGAATTTTTAAGAGTTAATTATAGAAAAAAAAAAAATCCGCGCAAACCGTAAGACCCAATTCTTGCAAAGCAAAAATAAAGAACGAAAATGTAAGCCTTGTGACATGCAATCATGTATATATATATATTATATATATATATATATATATTACCGAAATTGGAAATTCCTTTTCTCTGAAAATGGAAGCTCCAGAAGTTTTACACAGAAAAAAAAGTAAAATATTAAAAACTCCATGACAGGTCTTACCTTCTGATAGAAAAAAAATCAAGTTATATCGTTTTAAAGAATAAAGCCGGTTAAAATCCTCCAAATATTCAAATCCGAAGTTATGTAGCTTGTAGTATATATATTTTTTCTCTTTCCTTTTTTGTATGTAGTAGTGATTTTTCCAGAGAGCAGAAGGGAAATAAAGTGAACGTCAAGAGAACGGCGCCTGCCTTGAGTCAAGTGTGGCTACTAAACAGCAGCGGCAGCTTCTCTTTCTTCTCAGTCGCGCACGCCTCTCTCTATCAACGCTCTCCCTCTCTACCGACTTACCCTCTTTATTTGCGTTCTCTCTCCACTTCACTCACACTTGCACTCTTGCTCGCAACTCTTTTCTCCTATTATTATTTTACCCTCTTTAATTTACATAGCATTCACTCTCACTTTCTCTCTCTCATACAAAGTTTTTGTCTCTATATCTATCACTCTTTTTTCTTTATTTTCAAACTTCTCTCTCTATTCATCTCTCTCTATCTATCTCTCTTTATAACCGTGTCATTATCATTATTATTATTATTTTAAATATTTACTCTCGCCTCAACCACTATCCTCCCCCTCCGTTTAAAAGTTTTGCTCTCGTCTCTCGCTCAAATCCTCTCTCTTGCAGTATAGTTCCTATCTATTTCTCGCTTCAATTTTTATATTATCGCTTTCCCTTTTTCTCTAAAATGATATCTAATTATTCTATCTTTCGTTTTTCTTTATTTCTATTTCTTTCTTTTTTCTTTCTTTCTTTTTCTATTTCTTTTATTTCATTCCGTTTCTTTCTTTTTCTCTCGAAATTCTTTACTATTCAATTCCGCCTCTTTTCGCGTTTTTAAATTATTATCTTCTTTAAATTGAGTAATGTTGAAACTACTTCCCGGCGTTACCCAGGAGTTTTTTCCTTTTCCTTTCTTTTTAAGCTGTAGTTTTGTTTCTTACCAAATTATTATTATTATTATTATTATTATTATTATTATTATTATTATTATTATTATTATTATTATTATTATTATTTAAATTTAAATCAAATTTTGACACTTAAATTCAATTATTACGGCATTTCTGCTGTGACATTTTATTCGACAGTTTAAATGTTTCCAAATTCCTTTCTGGTTTTCGAAGGGTCGCAAAGTAATTTATTCTTTTTGTCAACTATTAAAAAAAAAAAGGCTGACTTGTTTATTACGAAATGACATGCATTATTGTGGATTTTATTCCGCAATTAAATAATTATCATTATAAATAAAAAATTATTTTTGTTTTATTGTAGTTTTGATTTCGATAAATAATAATAATAATAATAATAATAATAATAATAATAATGTGTTAGTCACGTAGAGGCGAGAAACAGACACACGAGAAATAGTCACATAGAAAGAGACAGTTGTTTTTTAATATTTCATAATTTCTTTATAATTCTCTCAGCTGAGAATACTTAAATATTTGTTTAAGAACAACCTCTTAATAATATTTTACACATAAAAATTAAATATTATTTTCCTAATCGTCTTTGAAATATCAAACCGCTTTGTTCCGTCGAAAGAACTTTCAAAATATTCCGCCATTTTTTAAGAAAAAAAAAAATGTGCCTGTCTCAGTCTAGAAGGATTTCTTCTATTTCAACCGAGAACAACCATATATAAATTAGTTTTTTTTTCTTTTCGATTTTAAGTATATCTATTCAAATTTGTAATAAAAAAAATGAAAAAGTCCATTAAATTTTTTATTCATTCATAAAAAAGAAAAAAAGTTTTGTTTTTTTTGTTTTATTCATATAATCGTGCTTTATTATGAAAACCCCCTACAAATATATGAGCAAAACCTTCATGAATCATTTTCTTTTTATACCGTGGAACCTCAACAAAGATGATCCCCCTTTTTCTCTGCCGTAAAAGCGAGGCTTCAATGGAGGCTTCGAAATCAGAGACTTCGTCTCTCTCAGTTGAGTTCAATTGGGAAAATGCGATTTACGAATGTCTTTCACTTTCAAAACGACTGAACACAAGAATAATACAATGCGCAGAGACGCCCCCCCCTCCATCTTTTATATTCTGAAGTGTATTTTATTTATTCATATAGATGGGTAGCCTTTTCGCTTTTTCTTCACACGCATAGATTGATACCATAAGGCAGAAAGAAAGACAGGGAGGGAGGTGATAGAAGGTAGGGGAAATAGAGAGAGAGAGAGAGAGAGAGAGAGGGGGGGGATATATATAGAGAGATTGAAAGGGATAGAAGACCAAAGAATAAATAAAATGGTTCTTATTTAGAATAAAACCTAAAATCTTTATAATATACGTACTCCTCACGGAAAAGAAATTTCATATTCCAAAAATCACGTAAATTGATCAAATAGTTTTATTTTCACAAAGAAAATCATTTTTGAACGATTTAAAGCGTTTAATGTGAAATCGGTAGCATTACGAGGCTGATCTCGCAAGTTTTAATAAAATCAACACGGAGAGAACAACGAAAGTCAAATAGAGAGAGAGAGAGAGAGAGAGAGAGAGAGAGAGAGAGGGGGGGATGTTAGTAGTCCAAGATTTTCCATTTTTTTCCTGGAACTATTACAATTCGAACCTGGGGCTTTCGGTATGGATCACTCCGCGCTGGATGAATGCTGTGCATTTATTTACGTGTGATGTCTGAGTGACACGGTCAGCATCACCGTAGAGTGAGGGAGGAGGGAGACAATGATTCAAACAGAGTAATGATGAGGGAGGTGTGCACAGCTAAAAAGATGAAGGGAATATAAAAGGGGAGCACCATCTATCTATCTATCTATCTATCTATCTATCTATCTATCTATCTATCGCAGAGTAGTCTGTCTTTTAATTATTTTTAGTAACAGAATGTATTTCTTATCCAAAACAGTGTGCTAATTATCTTGTGCCCCTAAAAAAATGCCTTAATCTAAAAAAGAAGAAGAAAAAAAGATTGGAGAAAGGCAAGAATATTTTATTTTCAAACAATATGAAACAGAAAACACTGCTATTACGAAAAATGTGTGCCGTTCTAAAGAATTGATATTACTGATATAATTTTTTTTTTTTTAATTTTCTAAGGAAATATTCAATTGATATTTAAAGTTGGTAACGGATAGATTGTTGAGTGAAAAAAAAAAATAACACGCATTTATAAATATTTGAATAAAAACAAAAACAAAACAAAAACAAAAAACAAGGGAAGAAATTAGCCTTAGCCTGACAATTCTTTTACAGGGATGAAACGCGGACGCCTCTGTGTACTTTTTCTTTAATTGCCAAAAATATTTCTAAACTGTACTACTAATCTCTCTCTCTCTCTCTCTCTCTCTCTCTCTCTCTCTCTCTCTCTATATATATATATATATATATATATATATATATATATATATATATATATATATATATGCATGCACTACAGTATCAGGAAAGCATACTGAGAAAGATGCATATATTAAGAATGGATTGTTCTGAACAGCTGTAGCTATAGAAGCCGGAGATATTTAGAATTGCCAAATATAGGATTATCTTGCAGGAGTGGAGAGGAACTATATCTTCCGTATCACTGTCTACGTCTTTCCCTTTAAAAAAAATTGTGAAGGGAGAAATGATGTCATCCAAATACTTCCGTTATTCTGCTGACCTTTGACATCCTTTACTCTTTGTGACACGCCTCCCCCACCCCATGAATTATATATATATATATATATATATATATATATATATATATATATATATATATATATATATATAATATATTATTTTTAAAACAGTATATATATATATATATATATATATATATATATATGATGTCTATATAATATATATAATACATATATATGTACATATATATATATACACGCACGCGCGCGTGTATGTTCTGAGATTCGCTTTTTTCTCTCTTCTTATCTCGGACTATGTCCTAATATTCGGTCGGTCAAAAATATTAGGTTATAGTTCTTCCTCACGTCATCTTCTCTCCCACCCCCAGGCTTTGCCTCCTCCTTTCGGGGAGGTTTTTATTGCTTGTCGTCCAAGGCACCCTCATCCGGGAATGTCGATGGTTTGCACGTAGCTATTTTTATATCTCTCCAGAAGACCCCCCCCCTATCTCTTGGGGGGGGGGGCAGCTGGACTTCCCTCACGACCTTTGTGTCAGACTCGGCATGTCACATCTCTGAATCTTCCTTTTTCATCGGTTTACTACGAATTAAAATCGTAACGACAGAACCAAATACACGAAATGTAAATAATTTCAAAATCTACAAAAAATGAAATAAGAATTAATTTTTGATTTTCGCATTTTCAGAGAAGCTTTCGTTTTTTGGGGTTTTTTGCCGCACGCGTGAGATATTGGGATAGAACAACCTCCCTTTTTTTCACCAACAAACTACAAAATATCCGTTACAATTTCAAAATAAATATATTTCTACTGTTTTATTAAAGTAAAATGTGAGTCTAATATATTATTATTTCGTATTGAGATTTATTTTTACTTTCGGGAACAAGCCTGCTAAAACAACTACACTTCGAAAACATTCAGTCGCTACAAAACTCTCGTTCACATCGGATGAAAACGTGACCCTGATTTCCATAAAGGTCTCTTTTTTTCTTTTCTTTTTAATTTAATAAGAAAAACGTAATCGCATACGAATAAGAAATAATTTTCGTTACACAAATTAATTAAATACATTTAATCCCCAATTAAGCAGTTATTCTTTAAAAAATATTATTAAAAAATAAAGGATCTACGATTATTTGTAGCTACCCAAGAAAATAATGCGAGAGACATAGGAGATGGGGAATATAAAGGGTGCTCTTTTCATAGGTAAAATGTAGACCAGACAAACACGGGAGGGGGGGTTACTGGGGAAGGGAGACAGATAAAGGCTAGGAATGTTTAACATAGATTCAGAAAAATCGCACGTAGCCCGGCCACGGCCAGTGAGCCTAAAGAATCATTTTAAAACTAATAAGTGGGTCTAATATCAAATACACGATGGGACTATGACAAATCCAAGCTTAGGACACGACTTGTACATACGCGCGCATCTGTTAAGAGGCGCACGCGCGCGCACACACACACAGTGTATAGTAATACAAACACGATTTGCGTGTGTGTGTGTGTGTGTGTGTGTGTGTGTGTGTGTGTGTGTGTGTGTGTGTGTGTACATCACATCACATCACAAGAGACTTGTCAAGCAGGTATTAATTGCTTACAGGGAATATCCATTGTTTTTCAAAATGGCAAAAAAAACCCAAAAAACTCCCCCCTCTCTGTCTGTCTGTTTGTCTGTCTGTCTGTCTGTCTGTATCTCTCTCTCTCTCTCTCTCTCTCTCTCTCTCTCTCTCTCGCTCTCTCTCTCTCTCATTCGCAATATAAAAATCCAGAGAATTTCAACCGGACTTATAGTAAATAAGTATGTTCGTGTGTGCGTGTATAATGATGAAATAATTGTTAGCACAAGTGCATATATCCACACTGATTAGTCGTGAAACAGAAGAACATGCATTTATCTATAGCTCGCTTGCCATATTTCCATATTTACTGCTATCAAACTATTCTTGTTTCAAGGATTAAAGTAAATACCGAAATCCGTAAAACACACACACACACACACACACACACACACACACACACACACACACACACACACTCTCTCTCTCTCTCTGTATATATATATATATATATATATATATATATATATATATATATATATATATATATATATATATATATTACCATTTTGGCTGTGACTAATCCTCGCTTGCACACAGTGCAATAGATGCACATAACGCCATAACAGCGTTTGCATCGTCGAATAATCTTTCCCTGTCGACGTTTCTACCGTTAAACAAACCTCACACACGCATAAAAAATGAAGTCCGTTTGTTTTATTGTCTAATTCTATTTACCCAGCGTTACCCGGGTGGATAACGTAGAAAAGAGACAAATTAAAACAGACTTCATGATCACAATTTTCTTACTACGATTTCTACAAATTAATTTTAGTTTTCTTGTATTTTCTATTTATTTATTTCAATAAACATTCGGGTTATCTTGAACTTTTCGGCTTTTGTTTCTCGCCTATACGTAACTTTGATGAGTACACTTTTAATTATTTCTTATGTCTGCTAACAATCGAATCTTGAACTTTTCAGCTTTAAGATGGCTGCCATTGTAACAACATTATTGAAACATTTGTTTTTAACAATAATGTTGTTTCGATGCAGCCATCTTACAGCTGAAAAGTTCAAGATAATTTACAGTTGATTATTGATAAAAAATAATTCAGTGTGTGATTATCGAAGTTTAGTTACATATAGACGAAAAACACAGACACGCGTGAGCTCTTGTCTTCATTTTTTTTGCAGTTGTTTGAAATCCCGCCTTATTTATTTCCGCCCCCCCCCCCGCCCCAAAAAATGACGATGGAGGGTCGCAGGGGTAATTTTCGAGTGCAGTGTTGTTGTAGTAATAATAATAATAATAATAATAATAATAATAATAATAATAATAATAATAATAATAATAATAATTTGATAGGGTGTAAATATTTTGTTCTTATTAAGAATCCGACTCAAAACAGCAAAAATACAGACAAATCTTTATGATATACGTACCCGTCACGGTTTCATATTCCAAAAATCACGTAATTTGATCAAGTAGTTTTGTTTTTACTAAGAAAAGCAAATTTTATTACGAAGCGAGACAATATCTTTTGATCGGCTATTTTTTATAAATAAGGGGGAGACAACTTAATTCGAACTATCGAGATTATAATCAGCCTTGTAATGGATACAATTTATTCTTAAAATCGATACAAATCACTACAAATCGTTAAGAATGTTTTATATATATATATATATATATATATATATATATATATATATATATATATATATATATATATATATATATAAAGTCTATTTAATCGATTGATGTGATTTTTCTTCGTTCCTGACGAGCATTTACCGCATAAAGATTTTTCTGTACTTTTTCGGTCGAATTCTAAATAAGGACCAAATATTCACGCAGTAATTATACGTGTTTTACTGTTTTAGTATGGTAGCCTTAATGTGTGAACGGAACGACTGTCTTTAATGAAAAGAAAAAATGTCCATTAAACGCAAGATATTTTAATTTAATTAAGTATTAATTAAACGTAAAACTTTTTTAAATTGAAATTTATTCATGATAGATATATTTGTTTTAATTATTTTTCTCCGTTTTTAAAACGAGCGTAAAATAATAATGGGGGGAAAAAAACCGCATGTTAAAAATGAATATCGCGACAACATGGCTTGTGACTGCTGAACGTCAGGGCTGCATTTTTTTTTTTTTTTTTTTTTTTTTCAGGGAGACGATTATTCCCGAAAACAGTGTTTTAATTTATTTAATACTTATATTGTTGGTTTGGTATAGATATAATATCGGACAGCATTCCTCTGGAGATGAATTTTAAAGATAATAAACATATTTAGAAATTAGTGGACATTAATAAAATCAGTATTAAAAAAAAAAGGGTATTTTTGTAGAATCTGAGAATACGGGCCGTGCCCAAATAAAAACATTATTTAAAAACCCATTATTAACATGGGATGGGTGGCTTTCTTTTTTTTAAACTGTTCTGTTCTGTACTTTTACCTAACAATTTAATAAATAAAAGATACAGTAAAAATTAAATTTAATTTGAAAATCCTGTCTAAAAAATAGCACGGCCCGTTAAAAAAAATGAACCCTAAATGCCCGTTTTTTTGTTGTTTTTTTTGTGTACATTTTTTATTTTTAGCTTATATGATTAAATTTTATGCGTTTACTTTTAGAAAATCTTGACATTATAAAATAAGGAAGAAATACATTTATTTTAATGCAAAAGGGGACTAATATTCAGACACTTTGAGGTTGTTTTTTTTAACGATATTTTTCTTTTTGCCCTATATAGTCATTATTAGTCACGTGATTGGACCCCTTTTTTCTTCGGTTCGAGATTTTTCTGATCTTTCATAAAAACGTTTTTATTTCTTTTAAATTGGTGAAATTATAATTTTTATTAAATAATTAACATTTTTTTACAATATAAATCTTTTTTAAGGGTTCTAATCGATGTGAAAAGTTAAAAAAAAAAAAAAAGGAGGGGAGGGGCATCGTAACATGAAAAAAAGACAGAAAGAATAATTCGGGATTTTTTTTTTTTTTTTTTATATTGTCCCGTGCTTTGTTTCTTTGCGGAAAAAACAAATGGTAACAAATTTTATTAGAAAAAAAGGGGGAAATCTTTATATAAAAAAAATAAAATAAAATAAAAGAGATAAAAAAAAAAAAATAAATAAAATAATATTTTCGCCCGACAATTTATTTTTCAGATATTGCTTTTAAATTCTCAAGAATTGTTGGTTTATGGCGTCATCAATTATTTTCAAGAAAATTAAAATTGGGAATTACTTCAAAACAACTTTTGAGCATTTATTTATTTTTTATTTATTTATTTATTTTTTTTTTACAAAACCAACAAAACAGAAAAACGGGTAAAAAACAAACAAAAAAACTAAACAAAAACATACTTGTTACCAAAGGCAGGATAAATTACTCTTCTACCTATTTTATTTATCTTCCCACCAGGGCAGAGTTCGACACAAAGTCGTTTTTTTGGGGGGTTTTTTTTTATATATGGGGAGGAAATCTAGCTCCCCTAAAAAGAGCACTCTGAATTGAGACCAAAATAAAAAAAATAACCTCAGTCTAGAAGGATTTCTTGTTTCTTAAAACAGAACAGATGCAACACTAATCTTAGTCGAAAGGACAATGTATTTAGTGAAATAAAAAAAATGTACAAAATTTCCACTCAACTTAAACATTACGCCATGTTTAATCTTGGAGGATGGAGAAGGCCGAGTGTCATTCTTTTTGACAACAAAAACTTTTGCTTGCTCTCAGCTAGATTCTTTCACCAAAATACCGCATTCACTTCATGCCTTTAAACTTACTTAAAAGATACCCAATATTTTCGATGATATTTTATTTACAAATAAAAATATATACACGAGTAATGATGAGTGTGAAGATCTACAAAAAACCCTTTGCTAAGTGTCAGACCGCCCATTATTTTCTGGGTCAACCGAAAACAAGCAGGTCGGCTTCTAAATAGGAGTAAGAGCTAAGTGGAAACAGCAAAAATAAAAAGATTAGGGTGGAATATGGGAATAGATTGTGCCCTCAAGGATAGAAACAACATTTGGGGATGGCCAAGGTCAAAATAAATATGGGGAGGCTCTTTAGTACCAAAAAATAAAACTGGACCAGGATTCATTTAGCTAATAGTCATTTTAAATAAATTCTAAAGGAAGGATTTTATAGAACCCAGGACCATGCATGATTAGCTTAGGAAAGGAAAATGCACTCGAACCTTGCTCCTCAATGGATTCATAAGCTAGTGTCATGTATCCACCTCCTATCAAACCCCATCTGATGTAATATTTGTAAATTGCATCTAATTTGAACTTTAAGCTGATGTTTAAAGTAAACATCCAGATTGTGATTGGAAACCGATCCAACTTATCAAGATGTTGAACCCATCTCACTCGTCTCACTATGGCTAGGATAGCTAGAAAAATCATTTTCTTCTCCCGAGACCACAATGGGGCTCCGTTATTGATAATGGATGGCACATCAAGGACCAATGGCCACTTGGTGCCAATGTGAACCGTTATCTCTCTGACATACTCTTAGAGTTGCTGCAAGTAAAGAAAGCGTGCTCGGACGTTTCTTCTTCATGATACGTATTAACGTCCCATCCTATTTATCATTTTTTTTTTTTTTTACATAGGCATCACCACTTATCAAGGCCAAAAGGCCACTTGAGGATAAGGGTTAAAGAGTGTACAGTAGAAATTGGACAATATAGTAATGATTAATAATGGAAATTCAGTAAATTTGTTAACATATGGAATGGTTCATCAAAAACTTGTATACGTTGGACTTGAAGACAACCATATTGTAGTCAGCTGGAAAGCAGGAAAATGGAAGATAATTCCACAGGCGTGCAGTTCTAAGAAAGAAACTTTGTTCATAGAATCTAGGTTTAGGTTTAGGCACAGATAAAAAGTGGAGGAAATTATTGATAGTGTTTTTTGCTAGATGGGTGTTTCTTGTGAAAGTCTGGCGAGGGGGGACCATAGATTGGAGCTCAGCCAAGCACTTGCCATGAAAATAACGATAAAGCAGAGACAAACTCGCAACATCTCTTCTGTGAGAAAGAGGTTGCAGGGAAGAGAAAAGGACATCCCCTACGAGGCTACAAAGTCTATTTTGAATTCTATCAAGGTAGGATAAGTCCTTTCTAGCAGCTCCTGCCCAGATGTGAATGTACCTGGCTCTTATATAGATAGAGAATTGCATCAGCAGTGAGATATCTACTGGATCGATAGACGGATCCCCCCATTTTTCCAGCGGCCTTGGCAACGGATTTAATGTATGTGTTCCATTTAAGATCAAGAGTAAAGTTCAAGCCCAGAAGCTTGTCAAAACATGAAGCCTCCCCAAAACGAGAGCTATTCATTTCAATTGATACCAGATGGGCATCAAATAATATAGGGTATACATTAGTCATTGTGATTATAGTGTAGTAAGCATAAGTAGTGGGAATTTCGTAAATTGGATTACTTAGGGGGGGGCGGTTCATCAAGAACTTGTTTACATTGGACTTGAAGACAATCAGATTGTAGTCAGCTGGAAAGCAAGCAATCGGAAGAGAGTTCCACAGGCGTGAAAGTTTGGCGAGGAGTAAAGGTCAAGGCCAGAAGCTTGTCAAAACATGAGGCCTCCCCAAGACGAGAGCCATGCATTTCAATTGATGCCAGATGGGGATGAGAGCATTATCATGCCCAAGGAAAGACTGATCATCTCCTCTTGTATTAAGAGAGGTCCGCCAGGGGGGACAAGTTGTTATCTTTTATTAGTACTTCTCTTTGAGACAAGTTGCTTATGTTCACACTTGAAATAAATATCCTGCTTTTATCACATTACTGTCTAGACCTTATTTATTTCATCTTAAAATCTGGTGACAGAGCGTACAAGAGCTATAAAGAACGAAATGAGTTCAAGAATAATTTAATGACCAAAATTAAACCTGTCATTTTACGATTGATGGAAAGAGGAGTTCAACTGTGGCAGTTAGCAACGAATATTCTGCCTTCTTGCCAAGCACTTACAGGACAAGCTCGAGCAGCTATATTAGAAATGGACATCTCATTACTAATTGCCGCGGAAGGAATGGACAATCTTGTTGAAAAGATGGATGCACTTTTTCTGAAAGAGGAAAATCAATCTGCGTTTATTTGTTACAAGAATTTTAAAAATTGTGAATAACTATTTAATTCAATTTGACTCACACAAAAAAGAGTCGCCAACCTGATAGGTCCTGAACTGTCATCTAGGCTTCAACCTTTGTCCCATCGACGAGATGTTGCATCCCTCTGCCTGTTCTACAAATACTTTAATGGTGAATGCTCTGACGGACTGCAAACACGTACCTCCCCGACGTAACTACCCCCGACAAACCCGACAAGCTACTAAGTCTCATCCCTTTACAGTGGAGATCCCTAGGTGCAAGAAAGCCTTTTACTCCAATAGTTTCTTCCCCAGAACTGCGGGTCTTTGGAACTCCCTTCCGGGATTCTGCTTTCCCAACTGCAATGATATGCAGAAGTTCAAGTGTAATGTTAACAAACATCTTTCTACTCTTCTCCCTTCATAATTACCCCGCTAATTAATTCCCTAATAGTAGCCCCCTGCTTCAAAGTGGCACTGTGCCTTGTTTGGGGTGAAAATTGAATAAAAAAAAAAAAAAAAAAAACATGTGGTGAAACTCAGAGAATTTCAAATAATATTACCCAAACTTATCCTGACCTACCGTGTCCTAAAATCTGCCAATCTCAGCCCTGAAAATGAGAGATTAATTAGAGCAACAATCAATAACCTCAATCTATGCGATATGGCGCTACAATTCAAAAAAAGTCACACGTGGAAATTTACCCACCACTAAACTCTCCCACCATCTCCTCTGTCAACCATTTCTCTAAGGATTGCCGTTTCAATTCGTAATCTTTTTTCAAGAACGTGTGGTAGAATGCACTGCATCATACAAACAGGAATTGTCTGTTTTGCGTGTTATCTTCATATCTGTAGGTGGTCTTCCAACTGCAATAAATCTAGTATCAATTTTCTTCATCTTTCTGTAACAAAGGCAGGTTTCAGTGAGATCAAACATGGACAAAGTCTCTGCCTCACAGCACAGGCAAAAGGAACTAACCCATAAGCCATCTTTGCATAATTTGCCATAGACAAATAGAATATGCAGAATTGTTGAGATAATCCTCACCTGGTGCCAAACTCCACGAAGAGCAGATCTCCTTTTGTGACCATTTTAACTACTTCCTGAGCGAGTCCAGAGTAATACCTACTACTAATTCCTGACATAGTTTCTTTTTAGGCTGTGTAAAGGTCTTGGTTCCTAGCAACACTCTAAGCGTGGCTCAGAATTTGGCATGGAAGTGCGTTTCTGCACTCGGATTACAACAACCTTCAACAGAGAGGTCGGGTATCAGGTTGAGAAAGGCATTTTAACTGCTAGAACTGACGGAGTATCTTCTAACAGAGTACAACCCAGAAAAGCCAGTCTTTCAGCATGTCTATGACTTGCAAAATCAGGTATTCCCAGGCCTCCCCTGCTCGGATGTTGAGTACAGACCTTCCTGCAAACACTCGTACAAAAATGAGAAAAGCAAGCACGCGAAAATCAATAAGCAGTTTACAGGCAGGAGTAATACAACTAGTTGGTAAAAAATGAAAAAAAAGACATAAATGACACGCACTTCAGCTTTACCCTTTAAGAGAAGCTCGTTAGAATCTAAATCCTCACAAATAATTCAACCTTTTACTATACTTCCAACCAATTCTTATTCAGTTAGAGACCCAGTCCAAACCAAATATCAAGGATACAAACTAGGTCATTAGATCAGTTGAAAATACCGATATAGCATAGGGGTCAATGGACAACCCTGACACATCTATTGTGGAACTATGAATGACTCCAAAAGTCTACTATTTACTTGCACTGTTTCCGTCGGCAAACAATTCAGAAAGGAGACCCACTTGGGGAAGTCTGCATTAAAACATATCACAGGAAAAGACGATCAACCCTATCAAAAGCCTTGGACTGATTTAAATTCATCAGCACAGAGTCGGTGTCGACTTCTATATCCTTCTATGATCATGAAAATCAGATGCAAATTGTTTTGAATAGATCTTCTATTTACAGCATAATTCTACTCAAGTTGCTGACAACAATCTACAAATGATTTGCAAGATCTTTAACTCTGTGTTTAACGGAGTTATGGGCATATAATCATCTAGATCCTCTCCACTCACTTTTTTTCCAGCAATGTGATAATTCTCTTAGTAACCTGTTCATGGATGGATCTCTGAGCAAACTAATGGTTGAACACATCCTTCAAAATAGGTACCAATATGGGCAACAGTCTCAAGTAGAATCCACGGAGCAAACCATCGAGTTATAACTGACTTCTTTTATTACAGTAAGAATCTTGTGTAGTACTTACCAACAAAACAAACGCCCACGTGTTTGTGCCTTGTGTAGGCATGCGCAACAACAAAACTTGGGTTTTTATAAGCTGAAGTCTCAAGGTTGTCAGGAATCTCCGGGCGCATGCGCAAGAGGAGGGATTATAAAAGGCAGGTCGAGTGAGAAGGTTGTTGTTGTTGTCATTGGACGTTACAGTGACGCGTGCGTTAGCAGTTGATTAAGAAGTTTTTGTTTTTTTTGTGTCAAGTCGTGCACCTCGGTGAAGGTGAAGGTCATATAAGTCGTGCACCTCGATGAAGGTGAAGGTCATAAGCTATTTCGACGATTTCGTTTTGTCTTTTTTCCTGGACAACTATGGCTCGGGCAAAGTTTGATTTAAAACTGATACCTGAATTCGACGGATCCACTTCTGTTGTCGACTGGGTCGAAAGAGTTGAGCTGACCTGCAACCTCTGTGAAGTAAAGGGGGTGCATATCGTGATTCCCCTGAGATTGGCTGGAGGCGCCCTGAGTGTGTATCAGCAACTTAGTGTCGTGGAGAAGGCTGATGTTACCTCTATAAAAAATGCTTTATACAAGGCATTTGCCATGGATCCCTGCACGGCCTACAAAACATTTGCCTCTAGGAAGCTCATGCCAGAAGAAACCGTGGACGTCTTCTTCGCAGAGCTGAAGAAACTTGCAGTTCTATTTGGCAATGGAGTGTCAAAGCAGACACTGGCGTATGCGTTTGTGGCCAGCCTTCCCACCCATGTTTAGCAACTGTTGAGGGCTTCCACCAGCATATCTGTAACGCCCATGGAACATTTGTTAGAACGCGCTCGAGCCATTATCAGAGATGAGGAGGACCTGAAGGAACCGGTTGTAATGATGCCGCAGGCAGCCAAGACTAATGCTGAAAAGAGTCCCAGTTTGAGACCCACGACCAATGGGAGATGTTTCTGCTGCGGCCAGCAAGGCC
Source organism: Euprymna scolopes (assembly GCF_053919585.1). NCBI lineage: Eukaryota > Metazoa > Mollusca > Cephalopoda > Sepiida > Sepiolidae > Euprymna > Euprymna scolopes. The sequence continues at coordinate 28,704,804 of NC_136493.1, forward strand.
ATTTCTCAAGAAGTTGTACTAACAAGGGGCGGGGGCGCCTGCGCTGTTCCAATGTGGTAGTTATGGACATTTATCCCAAAATTGTGTGGGAAATGCATCAGGGGACAGGACGTCAGCGCCGCCCTGTTCCCCAGACAAGATTTAATTGAGGCGCAACCGACAATAAATGTGTATGTGGATCAAGTGCTTTGTTCAGCTCTTCTCGACTCCGAGTGCTCATACACCATCATGAGTGCCAAGTTGTGTCGAAACTGGACAAAGCAGAACATCAAAGTAACCACAATAGGTTGCAATACGCAAGCTTGCTGTGGAGCCAGAACTGTCAAAGTCCACACAGACTCTGGTGTGGCCGCAAACATTAATGTGCTGGTGATGCGAGGGGATTTGCTGGGATTCGATGTACTGTTGGGATATGATGCTATTAAGGCACTGGGGGGAGTTGTTATCGGAAGACATGGGACTGTGCGGTTTTTGGAAACCCCAATGTGTGCTGCAGTTCACATTGATCGGCCTGATTTTAAGGTGGACTACGATCATCACCAAAAAGCATGGACTGCATTGTAGAAGTGGACAGAAGGAAGGGTGCCAACCGAACTTAAGAATAGCATTGCAGAGTACTCAATACCCAACAAGGCCCGTAATGAATACGAGAAGGAGCTTGAGGCATGGATCCAGGATGGATGGCTGATCCACTACCCCAACAAGCTGGGACCACCCAAGAGTCTGATTCTCTTAATGGCGGTAGTCCAGCATAACAAATCAAAAGTTCGTCCGGTGCTGGACTATCGTGAACTCAATAGATACATTGAGACGTACACTGCCGATGCTGACGTGTGTGCCAGCAAGCTGAGAGAATGGTGCCAGAAGGGCTCCAACATGTCTATAGTAGACTTGCAGAAGGCTTATTTGCAGGTGCGAGTGGATGAGACATTGTGGCCGTTCCAGACAGTGTGGTTCCGGGGTCAGAGATACTGCCTTACTCGACTTGGCTTTGGGCTGAATGTGGCACCGCAAATCATGAAGACCATTGGAAATGCAGTGTTGTCCCAGGAAAAGACCACTGAGGACGCAACATCGGCCTACATTGACGATGTGTACATCAATGAAGATATACAATCTGCGTCGCACGTCAGAGAAAAGTTAGCTCAATTCGGGTTGGAGTGCAAGGATCACGAATGTCTGAGGGATGGAGCATGGGTATTAGGATTGGACGTCTGCAGGAAAGACGGTACCTTACGATGGAGGCGTGGCAGTGAGATTCCAAACATCCCTAATGTTATTACGCGGCAGACTATTTTTTCCTTGTGTGGGAAACTTATTGGTCACTTACCAGCGTGTGGCTGGCTCCGAGCAGCTGTGGGCATCATCAAACGCAGGGTAAGTTTAGTAACTACTGGTTGGGATAATGTATCTGATGATGCTCTTCTAACTTTGATGACGACGGAAACCCTAGAGAGAGTTGACAAGGAGGACCCTGCCCATGGAGAATGGTGTGTCGATGGGGGCACTGTGAATGTGTGGGTTGACCCTAGTTCTTTGGCATTGGGAGTGTTATTGGAGCAATGTGGAAACGTAATTGAAGACGCGTGCTGGCTGTGACCCGTGAATGATGCTCAACACATCAACCTGGCGGAACTGGATGCTGTTGTGAAGAGTTTAAATCTGGCGCTGCAATGGCAGTCAAAGAAGTTGCACTTGTACACGGATTCTCTCTGCGTCTACCACTGGGTGTCCGACACTCTTTCGGGACGAATGAGAGTCCGCACTAAGGCAGCCAGTGAGATGTTAATCCGGCGGAGGCTAAACACCCTGAAGAGTCTGGTATCAGAGTATGACCTGTCGGTGAGTGTAACGCTCATGGCATCACACTGTAATCGTGCAGACCAACTAACCCGTGTGCCTCACAAATGGTATGAAGCTGTGAAGACAGGCGTGGAGTTCGCTGCTCGATCTTGCGCAGTTGGCGCGATTAGCTCTTGCCAAATACAAAGAATTCATGTGCAGAGTGGACATCCAGGTATCAAAAGAACTCTGTATTTTGCAAGGCATGTGGACCCGGCAGTGACAAGGGCAGATGTCAGGCAGATCATCAAGCACTGTGAAGCATGCCAGTCTATCGATCCTGCACCTGAGCAATGGCAGAAGGGGCGATTGGAGGTTGAGCATGTGTGGCAATGAGTAGCGATGGATATTACCCATTACAGTGGTAAGCCCTTTCTAATCCTTATCGACTGTGGACCCACTCGTTTTGCGGTGTGGTGGCAAATGACCAGGCAGGACTCAGCAAATGTTGTCCGCCAACTGTCATCTATCTTTTCTGAGCGAGGTGCGCCGGAAGAGATATTGACGGACAACGCTGCTGCTTTTTGTAGCCACCAAGTTCGGCAGTTGTTGAATTAGTGGGGTGTCCGACTACGACTGCGATGTGCTCATGTGCCATCAGGGAATGGCATTGCTGAGAGGAGCCATCGCAGCATCAAGAGAATTGCTGCCATAAAGCAATGCACCATTTCGGAGGCCACGTATTGGTATAACATCACACCAAAGGATGGGAGGACACTAACAACAGCACCGGCCAATGCCATACACATATACCATGTTAGGATAAAGAACATTGACACTGTCCAGCCAATCGACGAGGAGAGTTATGACAAATACAAGGTAGGGGATCCAGTTTGGGTAAGACCCCCTGGAAACCGGTGCACCACCAAGTTCAAGCGAGGACGAATATCTGGAGTGGTCAGCCAGCAGTCGGTCCTTGTTGATGGAACCCCACGCCATGTGCACGATCTTCGCCCAGCTAGTGAAGTACATCCCACAACTACAGAGAGCGGTGAATCATCAGATGATGAGCTGCTGATGAGTGAGGTCACCGAGCAAGAGAGTGGTAGCTGTAGTTCGTCTGATCAGGCAGGATCAGAACCAGAACCAGAACCTGAATCCGAGATTGTAAACACCACCCTTCGCAGAAGCCAGCGAACTAAGAGGCCACCCCCGGAGTGCACTCTATGTGATCATCAGATCAGGGGGGAGTGTAGTACTTACCAACAAAACAAACACCCACGTGTTTGTGCCTTGTGTAGGCATGCGCGACAGCAAAACTTGGGTTTTTATAAGCGGAAGTCTCGAGGTTGTCAGGAATCTCCGGGCGCATGTGCAAGAGGAGGGATTGAGAGAGTGGTATAAAAGGCAGGTCGAGTGAGAAGGTTGTTGTTGTTGTCATTGGACGTTACAGTGACGCGTGCATTAGCAGTTGATTAAGAAGTTGTTTTTTTTGTGTCAAGTCGTGCACCTCGGTGAAGGTGAAGGTCATATAAGTCGTGCACCTCGGTGAAGGTGAAGGTCATATCTTGCACTCCGTAACCATGGACTTGAAGTCTGGGTAGTTTGGTAAAATACTCCTTCAAATGCTCACAAAACTCCTTAAACATCTCCCGAGTTAATACAAAGGTATGTGTTTCGGGGCTGAATGTCGGTGGCAATCGACCCCGCAATTAAAACATGAAAAAACGGCAAAGAAAAGATGACAAACGCAATAGGTACCATCGTGAACGAGTATGGATCAATCCAGGTTTATTTTCCGAAAGAAAACTAAATGGAAGTCATAGGTCTTAGGCTGAGGGTTGGAGTTCAATTGGTGTTCAAACTGAAATGGTTATGAGGTCGTTGCCAATGGCTACAGGAAAAATGTGCTGACTTGAAATGTTGGGCTGCTGGAATTCGAGTGAGTCAGCGCCAAGTGGTTGCTGCTACTACTGGGTTCGGCTGCTGTTGGGGAAGGTAGCCTAGCCCATTCTGTAGTGATTTGGCTACTGCTGATGCTGCGTTGGTTGGAGCTGCTGATTGGGCAAACTTCTCCATTCAGTGATCTCACCGTAACTGACCGGTTGTTGAAAAGGCCTGCTGTTTTTATACTCATCCAGCAGACATAGTTGTAGACAAAAACGGCTCCCAGCACTGGTCATCATTTTCGTTTTTGATTTGTGTTCATTTTTATATTTTAATGTACAGCAGTGAGTCTTCTGTTTGGGGTTTATATTCACTTGTCATATCAAATTTAAGCTGATAAAGTCATGAATATGTTCATGTGGAAATTGTATTATTAAGGTGTTCCATGGGATAATTATTTGAGTTTATACACTGCCGGAGGGACGTTGGGTGTCATGTTCGCGTTTTGAATTTGGTCCTTTTTTTTGATGAGTGGTTTCTTTTGGTTGAAACCACAACATATGTTCTGTCAAGTTTTTGACTTTTTGAATGTACCTGCTCGCATCACAATGTAAAGCAACTTAACGTTCGACAGCGTCAATGTTCACATCTTCGTTGGAAACTTTCTTTAATCTCGCTCTAATTGATGCTCATACCAACTGCTAACTAAGGTCCTCTTTTATTACTGTTACTTTTAGGAAATCTCCCTCCAGTTAAGCGCTTTTTCACCTAAGCCCTATTTCGGGCAATGTGTTGTTTGTATTTTGCAGAAAAGTGTCTAAGCTTAGCCTTAGTACTAACTCAACAGCAATTATCGGCCCCACTAGAGCTCACTGAAGAATTTCTAAAACCTTCTTCTGGAAGTCTTCCATCTCCAATAAAGAAGTATTCAACTTCTAGTATCATGCTAAATTAAGCCTAGTGCTTAAAATCAAATGAGCTGTAACCAATTTATGGTCCAAATGATCTAGCGAGTGGAACGTGAGACAGGACAGGAAGCCTATGTCACCTCTTCTAACTAATATCCGATCCAAGAAAGTACTTGCATATAACAGCACATCATCAGATCACATCCACATCTCCTGCCCCAAGTGATCCAGACAAAATCTACCAACAAGATAACCCAAAGCCATCACCACATCTAATCCTATTCTCCCTGCTACTCTCTCCGACCTTATCTTCAAGAAGCTGCCTCCTAGCATCTGGTGGTCATCAACTAATCGGCTCCATGTCTCAAATCGCCTTGAGCCATCAATATCGATGCAGGATAAACTTTGGAGTGTTTCGGATGACTGACAGCCATACAGTTGAGATTCAGAAAAAGCCTTGACTAGAGAAATAAAGCTAGAATCAGCCGACCAGGCCTTTATGTGCGTTAGATATAACATGCAAAATAACATTAGCTACTTATATTTTCTCTACTACTCTCTCTTGACCAAGGACTGTACCCTAATCAACCAAGTCTCTGATAGCATAGATACAGCACACTCCCTCGATACTAGCACACAAGTCCATGTATTTGGTGACATCAATGTCCACCACAGTAATTGGCTTGGATTCTCTACTTATCTACAGATGAAGCTGGTAGCATAACACATAGCTTCTCTATATTTCATTCTCTATCACAGATGGTTACGTTTCCGACACATTTTCCAGATCAGCAAGATCAACATGCCTCACTACCAGATCTATTTTTGATCACAGTTCCCGATGATTGTGTAACGAATGCCCATAGTCCACTCGGGAATACTGATCATGCTGTGATAATGGTAGAAATTGCCCTAAATTCTCAACTTAAAACGACAGGGTATTATAAGAAGGCTGATTGGGAAGCCATTAGGGATCTCATCAGAGATGCCCCATGGGGAAAACAGCTTTTCTCTTCCTGCTGAACAGTGCGCTAATGAGACCACTGAATGGTTCAAAACGGCAATTGAAGCACATGTTCCCACGCGGAAATTTTATAGAAAACTCAACTCTTCCCAATGGTTTACTTCTACTTGCACAACTGCCATTGCCCAAAGCATCATGCATACTGCAGATTTAACCAGCATGAGTATAAACAGACGAAAGTTTACAGAAGCTAAGAATAATTGCAAGAAAGAAATAGCGACAGCTAAGAGAGAATATACTGAAACCACTGGAAAACGCATCGAAGCACAGAAATTAGGAACCCGTGATTTCTGGAACATCTACAACAGTGTAATAAATAATGGCCAATAAACAATTCCCCCATTATCCAATAATCATGAGGTTGTTTACACAGCATCCAAGAAGGTTAACATACTTGCCACTCAGTTTGCCTTCAACTCCACATTGGATCCAGCAAACCACTCCCTCCCTGACTTTCCTTTGCAGAGAGATGCCACACTATATGATCTGAAAATCACTCCTTCTCAAGTACATGTTATCATAAAAAGCCTAGACACATCAAAAGCATATGGACCCGATCTCATCTCGGCTGTGCTATTAAAAAATGCTTTGTTGAGGTTGCTCTTGTCTTCTCCAAACTATACAACAAATACCTTAACGAATCTTGCTTTCCTGACTGCTGGAAAACTGCTTCTGTAGTACCAGTTTTCAAGAATTCTGGTGAAAGACCTGACCCATTAAGTTATTGCCCCATTAGCCTCCTCCTGTTTTTCGCCAAAATATTTGAGTCCATTATTAACCAAGCTACTTCCTCACCTTACAGATGCTAAACTTCTGACCGACCAACAATATGGATTTAGGCAAGCTCGTTTTACAGCAGACGTCCTTACTGTAATCTCTGAACGTATATACTATACACTGGACAAAGCAGGGGAGGGTAAAGCAGTAGCCCTAGATATATTTAAGGCTTTTGACAGAGTATGGCACAGTGGTCTTCTCAGAAAAATCAGATTTTACCATATCATTGGACAAATAGTTAACATAATTAAGTCTTTCATAAAAGATGAATCTAGGTTATCTTCAAACGGTTGCACATCTAAACAATATGATATAAATGTGGGTGTACCTCAGGGGTCGATCTTTGGACCTTTATTATTCCTAATATTCATAAATGACCTCTCTGATATAATTGTCTCTGAGATGGTTATATTTACTGATGACACCACGTTCTATAACAGGCATGACGGGAAAACAAATGAACAAATATCTAAGGAAATGGCAAAGACACTAGACGATGACCTCCAATCTGTAGTGGAATGGGGACAAAAATGGATGGTCATATTCAATGCTGCCAAGACTAAGCTTGTTTCCTTCATTAATTACAAGAAACCTTCTCAACCACCAATAGTTATGGCTAAAAATACATTACCTGAAAGTACTTCTTTCAAACTCCTCGGTTTAACATTCACAGGGAATATGAGCTGGAACAGTTATATTGAGAGCATTGCCAAGGCTGCTGTGAAGAAGGTGGGCTCTCTCTACTGTGATAGAAAGCTACGTATGCCTGAAAGTATTCCGTATCTGTACAAGGCCATCATTCGCCCATGTATGGAGTACTGTTGTCACATTTTGGCTGGTGCATCTGCTACTAGTCTCGCTCCTGGATAGGGTTCAAAAGAGAGTCGCCAACCTGATAGGTCCTGAACTGTCATCAAAGTTTCAACCTTTGTCCTATCGACGAAATGTTGCATCCCTCTGCCTGTTCTACAAGTATTTTAATGGTGAATGTTTTACAAGTATTTTAATGGTGAATGTTTTACAAGTATTTTAATGGTGAATGTTTTACAAGTATTTTAATGGTGAATGTTTTACAAGTATTTTAATGGTGAATGTTCTACAAGTATTTTAATGGTGAATGTTCTACAAGTATTTTAATGGTGAATGTTTTACAAGTATTTTAATGGTGAATGTTTTACAAGTATTTTAATGGTGAATGTTCTACAAGTATTTTAATGGTGAATGTTCTACAAGTATTTTAATGGTGAATGTTCTACAAGTATTTTAATGGTGAATGTTTTACAAGTATTTTAATGGTGAATGTTCTACAAGTATTTTAATGGTGAATGTTTTACAAGTATTTTAATGGTGAATGCTCCAATGAACTACAAGCTCTTGTACCCCCTCAACATAAATACCCCCGGCAAACCCGAGAAGCAGCAAAATCCCACCCCTACACAGTAGAGATCCATACACGTAAGAAAGCATTCTACTCTAATAGTTTCTTCCTCAGAACTGGTAGACTTTGGAACTCCCTTCCGAGTTCTTGCTTTCCCAACTGTACTGATATGCAGAAGTTCATATGTAATGTGAACAGACATCTCGCTGCTCAACTCCCTATATAGTATCCCTGCAACTTATGCACCTGATAATAACCCCCTACATCAAAGTGACACTGTGCCTTATTTGGGGTGAAAATGGAATAAAAAAAAGAAAGGAATTCTAAAAAAAATAAGAGTCGTAGCCAGCAAACTGAACGGTTGGGCTGGTCAAACGCACCCAACCTGGGGGCTCTCAGGGCCTGATGTTATAATGTTAACTAGTCTCAGTTAATGGGAAATCTGTGACTTTACTTGTCTTGCCATGCATCGTTCACTGCTGTATTCAGTCACCTCAATTTAGACAGTAGCTGTTGTGAACTAATGAAATTAATAAATAGTTTGTTATTATTATAAACTGGAGTTCTGTTTGTTTATGGTGAGGACTCTTCATTTTGAAGCAAGCTGACCAGACCAGAGGGAGGATTAATGAACCCGGAGACTACACAGAATGGGAGACGATTCGGCCGAGAGGTGAAGCACCCCACCATGGAAACACAATGCGTGAAGACGATCAATAGGCCAACTTGTGACGGGACAACGTACGATCGAAAGAGCATCTGTCCTATCAGGTGCAGTTCGACGAGTATGAATGGTACGTTTGGACCCGTTATACTTCAACAATTCCCTATTTTTATATTCAATTAATCTTTTAATATTTATTTAAAATTTTTATAATTATTTCTTCCCAATTTATTTATTTATTTCCCAAATACTAATCTACACCTACACTAATTCTATTTATATTCTTTTCTAATCTGCTTTAGTTTCATATAAATTTTATTTTATTTTATTTTTTTTACATAGAGGTCACCACTTATCAAGCCCCGGAAGCCACTTGGGGATAAGGGTCATTGCGTGTACAGTAATCAATGGGATAGTATCGTAGTAATTGTTAGTATTGGAGATTTGATAAAGTGCCTTACTTAAGGGGACGATTTATCAGGAATTTGTTTATGTTGGACTTGAAGACATCCAAGTTGTAGTCAGGTGGGAACAGGCAAATGGAAGAGAGTTCCACAGGCGTGCACTTCTCAGAAAAAAGCTTTGTTCATGGAATCTACGTTTTGATTTAGGCACAGAAAAAGAGTGGGGAAAATTACTGACAGTGCTTTCAGGTAGACGGGTGTTTTTAATGAAAGATTGGCGAGGGGGGACCAGAGATTGGAGCTCAGACGAGCACTTGTCAATGAAATAACGATAAAACAAAAACAGGCTCGCAACGTCTCTTCTGTGGGAGAGAGCTTGCAGGGAAGAGAAAAAGCCACAAAGTCTATTTTGTACTCTGTCAAGGCAGGATAGGCTGTTTTTAGCAGCTCCAACCCAGATGTGGCAGCAGTATTCCATCCTTGGACATACTTGGCTTTTATATAGATAGAGAATTGCATCAGTAGTGAGATATCTTCTGGAGCGGTAGAAGGATCCCACCATTTTTCCAGTGACCTTGGCAACAGGCTTGATGTACGTGTTCCATTCAGATCAGGAATAAAGGTCAAGCCCAGAAGCTTGTCAAAACATGGGGCCTCCCCTAGACGAGAGCTATCCATTTCAATTGAAGCCAGATGGGGATCAGAGCGTTGATGATGTAAAGATAGGAGCTTAGTTTTAGATGCATTAAAAGTAACCAGCCACCTCTTCCCTCACTGTACCATGCACTCGAGATCAGAGGAGAGAGAATCAGAGAGAACTTTGTCATTTACAGCCTTTGATTTTACAACCCTTCCTTTTCATAACCTATCATACTTTCATAAATCACAGTCCATTTTCTGTCAGTTGTTTTTTAACCCAGTTAACGACGGGTACTTTTGCTAGCATATATATATATATATATATATATATATATATATATATATATATATATAGAGAGAGAGAGAGAGAGAGAGAGAGAGAGAGAGATTACTTGATATTGTCTTAGTTAATCAGGCGATTCCATCTTTTAAAAATGGATGACCGGGATGACAGTCTCCCCCCCTCCCTCTCTCTCTCTTTATATATATATATATATATATATATATATATATATATATATATATATATATATATATATATAGTTCAAGGATTGGTGTGGGCGTGTGTTAAAAGCACACAAATGCTCTAGCGTCACATATAGCTTCTCCCAATCTAATCACCCCCACGTGCACGTCGTGAGTTCTACTACGCTAACGGGGCTCTGGTGAATGGCGAGTGTTCAACACCAGAAAACTGAATCCCCACTGCCTTGTGGGATAAGGTTTTTGAACCAAAGATTAAGGATGAGGTTACCCTGACAGAAACCTCCAGAGAAGCTTAGGCCCTGTTGACTGCGGTATTCATGACCGACCGGCGTGTGGACCATGCTCTGGTGCTCAGCTACCTAAGTCCTAGTCATGGGTAAATGATATTAGCGGTGTAGAAGGAGCTCCTGTAAGCCGTGGTGGAGGCAATCCTTCTTGGAGAGGACAACTCTTGTGAGAAATCTGCAGTCAAAGCAATTACCAGTCATCTTGCAATGGCTTGTCACTGGGTTATTGTTGCTGAGACTTAGAGAGTGGCACTCGTGTCGTACAAGCACTTGTCACTTTAATACAACGATGTACAGATATTACTTGAGATCTATCTTTTATCTTTTTCTATCTTATCTTTATCTGTCGTTTATTTCTATTGCAAGTTCTATGGCGATGAAGGAATGGCAACGTGTACAGACTTGACCAGTTGGAGGTACACAGTCACAAATCTACACGGGGCGACAGGAATCCGGTGGGAGTTCCTGTGACTGAGCAGCTCTATTCAGAGAGAGAGCACTGCTCACCCAATGTCTTGGGAAAGTTCTAGAAAAGGGGCACCAAAAATTGTCTGTCATACTATTACTGGTTAGTTTCCTGTGGCTAACGGTTGTTCATGTAAGCAGGAACCAAACAAAAATGTATCTCCAAAAAGGAGTAAAATTCAATTTATGCTGTTGTACACACTCTTCTTGATAAAGGGTCATCCAACCGTCCAGAGTGCAGGACAGCACTTGTCACTGCAGAGCTATGGAGATTTGAAATAGATATTGCTGGTCTATCAGAGACCCGTCTCTCAGGAGAAGATCAAATGACAGAGGTATCATCAGGCTACACTCTCTTCTGAATTGGTAAACCGGAGGGTATCCGTAGAAATGGTGGAGTCGTTTTTGCAATTAAAACATCCCTCGTTGATACTATGGAATTTCCTTCCAGTATCTGTGATTGCATCATGAAATTTCGTGTTCCTCTCTTACATAACAGATTCATCACTATTCTTTCGGTTTATGCACCCACCTTTCAAGCGAATGAAGATGACATCTTGTGTTTCTATGAGTCTCTGCACTCTGTTGTTGCATCTACACGAATTAATGACAAACTTGTTATTCTTGGTGATTTCAATGCCCGTGTTGGGAAAAACTGTGAGAGCTGGAGTGCTCTTGGCCGCTGTGGTATCGGTACCATGAATGCTAATGGCCTTAAGCTACTAGAGCTTTGTTCAGAATTTAATCTTGCTATTTGTAACACTTTTTTCCACCGTAAACTGAAACACAAAGCTACTTGGATACACTCACGTTCAAAGGATGGTTACCTAATTGACTTCATCATAACTCGAAAATGCAACCTTCGAGATGCATATACTGTTGGTGTCATGCGCAGTGCTTAATGTGACACTGATCACAAGTTGGTGAGGGGAAAGTTTAATTTACGAATCCGTAAGAAAGTTTGTCATAGTGGTGTTAAGGTACCTAGCTGTACAGATGTCGCCAAGTTAAAGTTGCCTGAAGTTCAAAAGAGTAGCGGAAGGCTTGATAATCTTGCATTTGATGGCACATGGGTGAATTTTAAGACTTAGGTTTATTCTGCTGGTGCTGAAGTTCTTGGCTTCAAGAGGGATAAGAACAAGGACTGGTTTGATGACAACAATCTTGAAATTAAGCAATTGCTTATGAATAAACAGACAATTTAGAAATCTTTACTTTGTGGAGATTATTCTGATCATACAACTAATTTGCGACAATACAAAAAGGTCAAAGCCACATTACAACGTGAGCTAAGAAAAATGAAAAACTAATGGTGGATGAATATAACGGAGCAGATCCAAAAGGCGTTTGACACAAAAAATTTGAGGAATTTTATGGACTCCTGCACCAAGTATTTGATCCTCCTACCTCTTCAATATCTCCCCTGATGTCGAAAGATGGTTCTGTTGTCATTAAGGATCTAGAAAATATCTTGAAAAGATGGCAGGAGCACTTTACTGATGTTGCTCTAGTGTTGAGACCCTTGTAATGAGATCTCACATGCGTTGGAGGGGCCACTTGGTTTGAATGAAAGATTGTAGGCTGCCAAAACAAATTTTTGGGGGGAGCTGGAAAATGGCAAGTGCCCTAAACACAAGCCTGGGACTCTACAAAGAATAATTTGAAAGTCTTATAAATCGACATGGACACATGGGCAGAACTTACTTTGCAAAGACCGAAGTGGCGAAAGCTTGTATGGTAAGTTGCTCTAGAGA
>NC_136493.1:28722258-28849758 GCF_053919585.1 Euprymna scolopes
GATAGATAGATAGATAGATAGATAGATGGACAGATAGATAGACAGATAGATCTATATATATCATGTATATATATATATATATATATATATATATATATATATATATATATATATATATGAATATGAATCACCTCCATAATGTTACAGATGTAGAACTGTTGAGGTAATAGGATCAATGCATCTACATGTAAATAAACAAAAGCGGCATGAAGGTGTATGCGTGTGTGTATGTATATATGTGTGTGTGTGTGTATTAGCATATCTGTTTTGTTAGAGAGTATATGTACGAACTGTGTATAAGGATTCAGTAAGCAGGATGTGTGGTTTGCTGGATGGGCAGACGTTCATGTGTGTATCATATTGCGTATGATTAGGGCATTGGACCCAAGAGATATCCGGATAGAATTGTGTCATACGCGTATGCGTTGTCTTTGAAAGAAAGTGATGAAAACACTGTGTTTGGGTTTTTATACTACGTGCAAGATTTGGAATTGAATATCTCTCACGTTTGATTTGTTGAAAGAAACTCCTGATTTAAGCTTTTGTCCAATCATGAGTTGATACGGAATATGAGTAACAACATTTTCTACTGCTTTTAGCCAAAAAAGAATTGACTTTGTACTTGTCTTACTAAATAAAAAAAAAATGTGGGTACGTGTGCAATTTGATGGACCGTGTTATCTGTTAAATAGGATTTTAAAGTTAAATTCAATCTTTACGCCATTTTTCGTTCATTAAAATGTTAAGAGAACGTACATAATTAAAAAGCCCTCCTCTCCATTTTAAGAATGGCTTTCTAAATAATAACAATATTATTTCAGCTAAGTCCATAAACTGCACAAGTGCCAAAAGCAGCATGGTACCATACACCCATAACCCTGTACCTAAGCGGCACTCACCCTAAGCAGGTTTCATGGGAATATCAGTTATTGCAGGAAGGTATTGATATCCTCCTACATACAGCACCTGGTACTCCCAAATATCCACTCATCTGGTACTGCCCAGGTACACAGCTGCTTAACGTCATTGATCTAACAAGAACCGGTGTACAATATTTTTTAATTAGCTGTTGCGGTTTTAACCAAAAAGAAGAAGAAGAAGAAAAAAAAAAGAAACTGCTCATCAAAAAAGGACATCCATTCAAAACATAAAAACAACAGCTGACGGCCCTTTCGACAAGTACTTCGACGTGAATAATTATCCCGTGGAACTCTGAATAGTACAATTCATGCTAGAATAATTTTCACAACTTTCTCAGCTTCAATTTGATATGACACATGAATATAAACCTCAAACAGATGACTCCCTACAGCACTTTAAAGATATAAAAACAAACACAAAGCAAGAACGAAAAACGACGAAAAACGACGACCAGTGCTGCAAAGCCACGATGTCTACAACGGGACAAGTATAAATACAGCGAGTTATTCCAACCAGGGGCGGACGAGCCTGGCTCATCAGGCAACGTCAGCGGCCCAACCCAACTCAGCAGCAGTCATATCCACGCAGAACTGTTTTGTCTACCTAGCCAACAATGGCCGAATCCAGTAGCAGCAGCAGCAACCACTCACGTCGATTCTCAGCAGTCCAGCTTCTCAAGCCACCACATGTTTCCCGTAGCCACTAGCGACGACCTCGCAGCTATGCCAGTTCAAAGACCAGCTTGATTCCAATCTTCAGCCTGGGACCACCTACCACCATTCAGTTTCTTTAACAAAAATCAAACCTGAACGGATCGATATTCGTTCACGACGGTACCTGCTGCATTTGTCATCTCTTCTTTGGCATTGTCGTTTTTCATCTTTTTCTTGCCTGGGTCGTCTTTTAGTTGTAGGTTCGATTGCTATCGACATTCGGACCCTCAACGTGGCATTATTTCTGAATGTTTGAGATGAGGATTAATTCATTGGGCAACATTTTTTTTTACTTTTCCAATGTTGTCTACATTTCTACAACTTATTATTTTTTTTTTTTACTTGGGAGTAATCACTTATCAAGGCCCGAAGGCCACTCGAGGATAAGGGTTAATGAATGTAAGGTGGTAGTGCAGTAATCGATAATTGTGCAAATTGGGAAAAATGATTATCTGTGAAGACGGTTCAACAAGAACTTGTTTATGTTGGACTTAAAAGCTACCATTTATTTGGGATTGATTTATGGTACTTTTGCAAATAAGGAAGTGCAATCCGTTTCTCTCCATCAGACTTTTTGTGTAAAGTTGATATGAAAACGGTTTTTGTGTAAAGTTGATATGAAAAACGGTTTTTGTGTAAAGTTGATATGAAAAACGATTTTTGTGTAAAGTTGATATGAAAACGATTTTTGTGTAAAGTTGATATGAAAACGATTTTTGTGTAAAGTTGATATGAAAAACGGTTTTTGTGTAAAGTTGATATGAAAACGATTTTTGTGTAAAGTTGATATGAAAACGATTTTTGTGTAAAGTTGATATGAAAAACGGTTTTTGTGTAAAGTTGATATGAAAAACGATTTTTGTGTAAAGTAGATATGAAAACGATTTTTGTGTAAAGTTGATATGAAAACGATTTTTGTGTAAAGTTGATATGAAAACGATTTTTGTGTAAAGTTGATATGAAAAACGGTTTTTGTGTAAAGTTGATATGAAAAACGATTTTTGTGTAAAGTAGATATGAAAACGATTTTTGTGTAAAGTTGATATGAAAACGATTTTTGTGTAAAGTTGATATGAAATACGGTTTTTGTGTAAAGTTGATATGAAAAACGATTTTTGTGTAAAGTTGATATAAAAAACGATTTTTGTGTAAAGTTGATATGAAAACGATTTTTGTGTAAAGTTGATATGAAAAACGGTTTTTGTGTAAAGTTGATATGAAAAACGATTTTTGTGTAAAGTAGATATAAAAAACGGTTTTTGTGTAAAGTTGATATAAAAAACGGTTTTTGTGTAAAGTTGATATGAAAAACGATTTTTGTGTAAAGTTGATATGAAAACGATTTTTGTGTAAAGTTGATATGAAAAACGGTTTTTGTGTAAAGTTGATATGAAAAACGATTTTTGTGTAAAGTTGATATAAAAAACGGTTTTTGTGTAAAGTTGATATGAAAAACGGTTTTTGTGTAAAGTTGATATAAAAAACGGTTTTTGTGTAAAGTTGATATAAAAAACGGTTTTTGTGTAAAGTTGATATAAAAAACGATTTTTGTGTAAAGTTGATATGAAAACGATTTTTGTGTAAAGTTGATATGAAAAACGGTTTTTGTGTAAAGTTGATATGAAAACGATTTTTGTGTAAAGTTGATATGAAAAACGGTTTTTGTGTAAAGTTGATATGAAAAACGATTTTTGTGTAAAGTTGATATGAAAAACGGTTTTTGTGTAAAGTTGATATGAAAAACGGTTTTTGTGTAAAGTTGATATAAAAAACGATTTTTGTGTATAGTTGATATGAAAAACGGTTTTTGTGTAAAGTTGATATGAAAAACGATTTTTGTGTAAAGTTGATATGAAAAACGATTTTTGTGTAAAGTTGATATAAAAAACGATTTTTGTGTAAAGTTGATATGAAAACGATTTTTGTGTAAAGTTGATATGAAAAACGGTTTTTGTGTAAAGTTGATATAAAAAACGGTTTTTGTGTAAAGTTGATATAAAAAACGGTTTTTGTGTAAAGTTGATATAAAAAACGATTTTTGTGTAAAGTTGATATGAAAAACGGTTTTTGTGTAAAGTTGATATGAAAAACGGTTTTTGTGTAAAGTTGATATAAAAAACGATTTTTGTGTAAAGTTGATATGAAAACAATTTTTGTGTAAAGTTGATATAAAAAACGGTTTTTGTGTAAAGTTGATATGAAAACGATTTTTGTGTAAAGTTGATATGAAAAACGGTTTTTGTGTAAAGTTGATATGAAAAACGATTTTTGTGTAAAGTTGATATGAAAAACGGTTTTTGTGTAAAGTTGATATGAAAAACGGTTTTTGTGTAAAGTTGATATGAAAAACGGTTTTTGTGTAAAGTTGATATGAAAAACGGTTTTTGTGTAAAGTTGATATGAAAACGATTTTTGTGTAAAGTTGATATGAAAAACGGTTTTTGTGTAAAGTTGATATAAAAAACGATTTTTGTGTAAAGTTGATATGAAAAACGGTTTTTGTGTAAAGTTGATATGAAAAACGATTTTTGTGTAAAGTTGATATGAAAAACGATTTTTGTGTAAAGTTGATATAAAAAACGATTTTTGTGTAAAGTTGATATGAAAACGATTTTTGTGTAAAGTTGATATGAAAAACGGTTTTTGTGTAAAGTTGATATAAAAAACGGTTTTTGTGTAAAGTTGATATAAAAAACGGTTTTTGTGTAAAGTTGATATAAAAAACGATTTTTGTGTAAAGTTGATATGAAAAACGGTTTTTGTGTAAAGTTGATATGAAAAACGGTTTTTGTGTAAAGTTGATATAAAAAACGATTTTTGTGTAAAGTTGATATGAAAACGATTTTTGTGTAAAGTTGATATGAAAAACGGTTTTTGTGTAAAGTTGATATGAAAACGATTTTTGTGTAAAGTTGATATGAAAAACGGTTTTTGTGTAAAGTTGATATGAAAAACGATTTTTGTGTAAAGTTGATATGAAAAACGGTTTTTGTGTAAAGTTGATATGAAAAACGGTTTTTGTGTAAAGTTGATATGAAAAACGATTTTTGTGTAAAGTTGATATGAAAACGATTTTTGTGTAAAGTTGATATGAAAAACGGTTTTTGTGTAAAGTAGATATAAAAAACGGTTTTTGTGTAAAGTAGATATAAAAAACGGTTTTTGTGTAAAGTTGATATGAAAAACGGTTTTTGTGTAAAGTTGATATAAAAAACGGTTTTTGTGTAAAGTTGATATAAAAAACGATTTTTGTGTAAAGTTGATATGAAAACGATTTTTGTGTAAAGTTGATATGAAAAACGGTTTTTGTGTAAAGTTGATATAAAAAACGGTTTTTGTGTAAAGTTGATATAAAAAACGATTTTTGTGTAAAGTTGATATGAAAAACGGTTTTTGTGTAAAGTTGATATGAAAAACGGTTTTTGTGTAAAGTTGATATGAAAACGATTTTTGTGTAAAGTTGATATGAAAAACGATTTTTGTGTAAAGTTGATATGAAAAACGATTTTTGTGTAAAGTTGATATGAAAAACGGTTTTTGTGTAAAGTTGATATGAAAAACGGTTTTTGTGTAAAGTTGATATAAAAAACGATTTTTGTGTAAAGTTGATATGAAAACGATTTTTGTGTAAAGTTGATATGAAAAACGGTTTTTGTGTAAAGTTGATATAAAAAACGGTTTTTGTGTAAAGTTGATATGAAAACGATTTTTGTGTAAAGTTGATATGAAAAACGGTTTTTGTGTAAAGTTGATATAAAAAACGGTTTTTGTGTAAAGTTGATATAAAAAACGGTTTTTGTGTAAAGTTGATATGAAAACGATTTTTGTGTAAAGTTGATATGAAAAACGATTTTTGTGTAAAGTTGATATGAAAAACGATTTTTGTGTAAAGTTGATATGAAAAACGGTTTTTGTGTAAAGTTGATATGAAAAACGGTTTTTGTGTAAAGTTGATATGAAAAACGGTTTTTGTGTAAAGTTGATATGAAAACGATTTTTGTGTAAAGTTGATATGAAAAACGATTTTTGTGTAAAGTTGATATGAAAAACGGTTTTTGTGTAAAGTTGATATGAAAACGATTTTTGTGTAAAGTTGATATGAAAAACGGTTTTTGTGTAAAGTTGATATGAAAACGATTTTTGTGTAAAGTTGATATGAAAACGATTTTTGTGTAAAGTTGATATGAAAAACGATTTTTGTGTAAAGTTGATATGAAAAACGGTTTTTGTGTAAAGTTGATATGAAAACGATTTTTGTGTAAAGTTGATATGAAAAACGGTTTTTGTGTAAAGTTGATATGAAAAACGGTTTTTGTGTAAAGTAGATATGAAAACGATTTTTGTGTAAAGTTGATATGAAAACGATTTTTGTGTAAAGTTGATATAAAAAACGGTTTTTGTGTAAAGTTGATATGAAAAACGATTTTTGTGTAAAGTTGATATAAAAAACGGTTTTTGTGTAAAGTTGATATGAAAAACGATTTTTGTGTAAAGTTGATATGAAAAACGGTTTTTGTGTAAAGTTGATATGAAAACGATTTTTGTGTAAAGTTGATATGAAAAACGATTTTTGTGTAAAGTTGATATAAAAAACGGTTTTTGTGTAAAGTTGATATGAAAAACGATTTTTGTGTAAAGTTGATATGAAAAACGGTTTTTGTGTAAAGTTGATATGAAAACGATTTTTGTGTAAAGTTGATATGAAAAACGATTTTTGTGTAAAGTTGATATAAAAAACGGTTTTTGTGTAAAGTTGATATGAAAACGATTTTTGTGTAAAGTTGATATGAAAAACGGTTTTTGTGTAAAGTTGATATGAAAACGATTTTTGTGTAAAGTTGATATGAAAAACGGTTTTTGTGTAAAGTTGATATGAAAAACGATTTTTGTGTAAAGTTGATATGAAAAACGGTTTTTGTGTAAAGTTGATATGAAAACGGTTTTTGTGTAAAGTTGATATGAAAAACAGTTTTTGTCTAAAGTAGATATAAAAAACGGTTTTTGTGTAAAGTTGATATGAAAACGATTTTTGTGTAAAGTTGATATGAAAACGATTTTTGTGTAAAGTTGATATGAAAAACGGTTTTTGTGTAAAGTTGATATGAAAACGGTTTTTGTGTAAAGTTGATATGAAAAACGATTTTTGTGTAAAGTTGATATGAAAACGATTTTTGTGTAAAGTTGATATGAAAACGATTTTTGTGTAAAGTTGATATGAAAAACGGTTTTTGTGTAAAGTTGATATGAAAAACGGTTTTTGTGTAAAGTTGACATGAAAACGATTTTTGTGTAAAGTAGATATAAAAAACGGTTTTTGTGTAAAGTAGATATAAAAAACGGTTTTTGTGTAAAGTTGATATAAAAAACGGTTTTTGTGTAAAGTAGATATAAAAAACGGTTTTTGTGTAAAGTAGATATGAAAAACGATTTTTGTGTAAAGTTGATATGAAAACGATTTTTGTGTAAAGTTGATATGAAAAACGGTTTTTGTGTAAAGTTGATATGAAAAACGGTTTTTGTGTAAAGTTGATATGAAAACGATTTTTGTGTAAAGTAGATATAAAAAACGGTTTTTGTGTAAAGTTGATATGAAAACGATTTTTGTGTAAAGTTGATATGAAAAACGATTTTTGTGTAAAGTTGATATAAAAAACGGTTTTTGTGTAAAGTAGATATAAAAAACGGTTTTTGTGTAAAGTAGATATTAAAAACGATTTTTGTGTAAAGTTGATATGAAAAACGATTTTTGTGCAAAGTTGATATGAAAACGATTTTTGTGTAAAGTTGATATGAAAAACGGTTTTTGTGTAAAGTTGATATGAAAACGATTTTTGTGTAAAGTTGATATGAAAACGATTTTTGTGTAAAGTTGATATGAAAAACGGTTTTTGTGTAAAGTTGATATGAAAAACGGTTTTTGTGTAAAGTTGATATGAAAAACGATTTTTGTGTAAAGTTGATATGAAAAACGATTTTTGTGTAAAGTTGATATGAAAAACGGTTTTTGTGTAAAGTTGATATGAAAACGATTTTTGTGTAAAGTTGATATGAAAAACGGTTTTTGTGTAAAGTTGATATGAAAAACGGTTTTTGTGTAAAGTTGATATGAAAACGATTTTTGTGTAAAGTAGATATAAAAAACGGTTTTTGTGTAAAGTTGATATGAAAACGATTTTTTTGTAAGGTTGATATGAAAAACGATTTTTGTGTAAAGTTGATATAAAAAACGGTTTTTGTGTAAAGTAGATATAAAAAACGGTTTTTGTGTAAAGTAGATATGAAAAACGATTTTTGTGTAAAGTTGATATGAAAAACGATTTTTGTGTAAAGTTGATATGAAAACGATTTTTGTGTAAAGTTGATATGAAAAACGGTTTTTGTGTAAAGTTGATATGAAAACGATTTTTGTGTAAAGTTGATATGAAAACGATTTTTGTGTAAAGTTGATATGAAAAACGGTTTTTGTGTAAAGTTGATATGAAAAACGGTTTTTGTGTAAAGTTGATATGAAAAACGATTTTTGTGTAAAGTTGATATGAAAAACGATTTTTGTGTAAAGTTGATATGAAAAACGGTTTTTGTGTAAAGTTGATATGAAAACGATTTTTGTGTAAAGTTGATATGAAAAACGGTTTTTGTGTAAAGTTGATATGAAAAACGGTTTTTGTGTAAAGTTGATATGAAAACGATTTTTGTGTAAAGTAGATATAAAAAACGGTTTTTGTGTAAAGTTGATATGAAAACGATTTTTGTGTAAAGTTGATATGAAAAACGATTTTTGTGTAAAGTTGATATAAAAAACGGTTTTTGTGTAAAGTAGATATAAAAAACGGTTTTTGTGTAAAGTAGATATGAAAAACGATTTTTGTGTAAAGTTGATATGAAAAACGATTTTTGTGTAAAGTTGATATGAAAACGATTTTTGTGTAAAGTTGATATGAAAAACGGTTTTTGTGTAAAGTTGATATGAAAAACGATTTTTGTGTAAAGTTGATATGAAAACGATTTTTGTGTAAAGTTGATATGAAAAACGGTTTTTGTGTAAAGTTGATATGAAAAACGGTTTTTGTGTAAAGTTGATATGAAAAACGATTTTTGTGTAAAGTTGATATGAAAAACGATTTTTGTGTAAAGTTGATATGAAAAACGGTTTTTGTGTAAAGTTGATATGAAAACGATTTTTGTGTAAAGTTGATATGAAAAACGGTTTTTGTGTAAAGTTGATATAAAAAACGGTTCTTGTGTAAAGTTGATATGAAAACGATTTTTGTGTAAAGTTGATATGAAAACGATTTTTGTGTAAAGTTGATATGAAAAACGGTTTTTGTGTAAAGTTTATATGAAAACGATTTTTGTGTAAAGTTGATATGAAAAACGGTTTTTGTGTAAAGTTGATATAAAAAACGGTTTTTGTGTAAAGTTGATATGAAAACGATTTTTGTGTAAAGTTGATATGAAAACGATTTTTGTGTAAAGTTGATATGAAAAACGGTTTTTGTGTAAAGTTGATATGAAAAACGATTTTTGTGTAAAGTTGATATGAAAAACGGTTTTTGTGCAAAGTTGATATGAAAAACGGTTTTTGTGTAAAGTTGATATGAAGAACGGTTTTTGTGTAAAGTTGATATGAAAAACGGTTTTGTGTAAAGTTGATATGAAAAACGGTTTTTGTGTAAAGTTCATATGAAAAACGGTTTTTGTGTAAAGTTGATATGAAAACGTCATTTGTGTAAAGTTCATATGAAACTAAATCAGCTGAAAAAATGCAAACAAATGTGTTTTTGACTAGTGATCTGTATTAATTGGATTCATCACAGAAAAATCTGGATCCGATTTAGCAAAAATTTTATCCGATTTAGCAAAGACTTGATCTCATTTATCAAAACTTGATCTGGTTTAGTAAAACTTGATATAATTTAGCAAAAGTTTATCTGGTTTAGTAAAACTTGATCTGATTTATCAAAACTTGATCTGGTTTAGTAAAACTTGATCTAATTTGCAAAACTAATGGGATTTTTGGATTCAGTGCACTAAATTCGTCCTAAATCAGCTGAAAAAAATGCAGACAAATTTTTTTTTGACTAGTGATCTGTATTAATTGATCACAGAAAAAATTTAGCAAATATTTTATCCGATATAGCCAAAACTTGATCTCATTTATCAAAACTTGATCTGGATTAGTAAAACTTGATCTAATTTAGCAAAACTTGACCTCATTTATCAAAACTTGATCTTATTTAGCAAATCTTGATCTAATTTAACAAAACTTGATTTGGTTTAGTAAAACTTGATCTAATGTCACAAATCTTGATCTAATTTAGCAAAACTTGATCTGGTTTAGTAAAACTTGATCTGATTTTGCAAAACTTGATCTAATTAAGAAAAAAATGATCTAATTTAGCAAAACCTGATTTGGTTTAGTAAAACTTGATCTAATTTTACAAAACTTGATCTAATTTATCAAAACTTTATCTGGTTTAGTAAAACTTGATCTAATTTAGAAAAACTTGATGTTGTTTAGTAAAACTTGATCCAATTTATCAAAACTTTATCTGGTTTAGTAAAACTTGATCTAATTTAGAAAAACTTGATGTTGTTTAGTAAAACTTGATCCAATTTATCAAAACTTTATCTGGTTTAGTAAAACTTGATCTAATTTAGAAAAACTTGATGTTGTTTAGTAAAACTTGATCTGATTTATCAAAACTTTATCTGGTTTAGTAAAACTTGATCTAATTTATCAAAATTTTATCTAATTTATTAAAACTTGATCCTATTTAGCAAAACTTGATCTAATTTAACAAAACTTGATTTGGTTTAGTAAAACTTGATCTAATTTTACAAAACGTTATCTAATTTATCAAAACTGATCTGATTAAGTAAAACTTGATCTAATTTATCAAAACTTGATCTGATTTAGTAAAACTTCATCTAATTTATCAAAACTTAATCTGATTTAGTAAAACTTGATCTGATTTAGCAAAACTTGATTTGGTTTAGTAAAACTTGATCTAATTTTACAAAACTTGATCTAATTTAGCAAAACTTGATCTAATTTAGCAAAACTTGATTTTGTTTAGTAAAACTTTATCTAATTTAACAAAACGTGATCTGATTTAGCAAAACTTGATCTAATTTAGCAAAACCTGATCTGGTTTAGTAAAACTTGATCTAATTTAGAAAAAATTGATCCGGTTTAGTACAACTTGATCTAATTTAGCAAAACTTGATCTGGTTTAGTAAAACTTGATCTGATTTTACAAAACTTGATCTAATTTAGCAAAACTTGATTTGGTTTAGTAAAACTTGATCTAATTTTACAAAACTTGATCTAATTTAGCAAAACTTGATCTGATTTAGCAAAACTTGATTTTGTTTAGTAAAACGTTATCTAATTTAACAAAACGTGATCTGATTTAGCAAAACTTGATCTAATTTATCAAAACTTTATCTGGTTTAGTAAAACTTGATCTAATTTAGAAAAACTTGATGTTGTTTAGTAAAACTTGATCTAATTTATCAAAACTTTATCTGGTTTAGTAAAACTTGATCTAATTTAGAAAAACTTGATGTTGTTTAGTAAAACTTGATCCAATTTATCAAAACTTTATCTGGTTTAGTAAAACTTGATCTAATTTAGAAAAACTTGATGTTGTTTAGTAAAACTTGATCCAATTTATCAAAACTTTATCTGGTTTAGTAAAACTTGATCTAATTTAGAAAAACTTGATGTTGTTTAGTAAAACTTGATCTGATTTATCAAAACTTTATCTGGTTTAGTAAAACTTGATCTAATTTATCAAAATTTTATCTAATTTATTAAAACTTGATCCTATTTAGCAAAACTTGATCTAATTTAACAAAACTTGATTTGGTTTAGTAAAACTTGATCTAATTTTACAAAACGTTATCTAATTTATCAAAACTGATCTGATTAAGTAAAACTTGATCTAATTTATCAAAACTTGATCTGATTTAGTAAAACTTCATCTAATTTATCAAAACTTGATCTGATTTAGTAAAACTTGATCTGATTTAGCAAAACTTGATTTGGTTTAGTAAAACTTGATCTAATTTTACAAAACTTGATCTAATTTAGCAAAACTTGATCTAATTTAGCAAAACTTGATTTTGTTTAGTAAAACTTTATCTAATTTAACAAAACGTGATCTGATTTAGCAAAACTTGATCTAATTTAGCAAAACCTGATCTGGTTTAGTAAAACTTGATCTAATTTAGAAAAAATTGATCCGGTTTAGTACAACTTGATCTAATTTAGCAAAACTTGATCTGGTTTAGTAAAACTTGATCTGATTTTACAAAACTTGATCTAATTTAGCAAAACTTGATTTGGTTTAGTAAAACTTGATCTAATTTTACAAAACTTGATCTAATTTAGCAAAACTTGATCTGATTTAGCAAAACTTGATTTTGTTTAGTAAAACGTTATCTAATTTAACAAAACGTGATCTGATTTAGCAAAACTTGATCTAATTTAGCAAAACCTGATCTGGTTTAGTAAAACTTGATCTAATTTAGAAAAAATTGATCCGGTTTAGTAAAACTTGATCTAATTTAACAAAACTTGATTTGGTTTAGTAAAACTTGATCTGATTTATCAAAACTTGATCTGGTTTAGCAAAACTTGATTTGGTTTAGCAAAACTTGATCTGGTTTAGTAAAACTTGATCTAATTTAGCAAAACTTGATCTTGTTTAGTAAAACTTGATCTAATTTATAAAAACTTGATCTGGTTTAGTAAAACTTGATCTAATTTAGCAAAACTTGATCTGGTTTAATAAAACCTGATCTGATTTAGCAAAAGCTTTATCTAATTTAACAAAATCTGATCTAATTTAACAAAACTTGATCTGATTTAGCAAAACTTTATCTGATTTAGCAAAAACTTGATCTAATTTATTAAAACTTGATCTCATTTTATAAAACGATCTCATTTAGCAAAACTAATGTGAATTTTGGATTCAGTACACTAGATTCGTCCTAAATCAGCTGAAAAAAACTCAGAAAGCAAATTTGTTTTTGACCAGTGATTCGTATTATTTGGATTCTTCTATTGCTCTCATCTTGAATGTTATTTTCGCTACGTTTTGGTCAATGTTGTCTCCGACCTTATTCATGTGTATCTTGTTGAACTTAGGAACGTTTCTGTCAAACTCGGGAATCTTTCTGTCATACTTGTGAATCTGCATGGAATTTTGAATGGAAACCTTTATTTAATCTACGAGGTTAGCATGCCCTTATTCCATCAGTCATGATTATGTAGAAGTCCTAAGTAATTCGCAATTGTATTTTGAGTTTTGCTAGCACTGACGATTGACCTTCAACCTCTAGAAGAGTTTAACTTTCATTTTGAATTTTATCAAGTACTTCATCCACTGCACTAATGCAGTTTGTTGTTAGAATTGTGCTCCACAATGCTTTCTAAAATTAGCTATTTACAGGAATTAAACATGAAGATTGCCAACATCCATAGTAAAAGATGCTTGATGGAACCAACTGGATTCGAACTTGGCACACTTAAATTGTCAGTCTATGTCAGTATCCACTTCACCATTGTTGAATCTTGCTCTTTTTAACTAGTGACTGCATTTAAATCTGTTGCAATTTTAATGGCAATTTTAAT
The DNA here is from genome assembly GCF_053919585.1 of Euprymna scolopes. Taxonomy (NCBI): domain Eukaryota; kingdom Metazoa; phylum Mollusca; class Cephalopoda; order Sepiida; family Sepiolidae; genus Euprymna; species Euprymna scolopes. The sequence goes on from NC_136493.1 coordinate 28,735,537, forward strand.
GGCCATTTTTAAACGATTCACAGACAATGAATATCATGCATTGAATAAAATAAAATGACGAATATTTTTTTTTTTTTTTTTTTTTTTACAAAGGCATCACCACATTATCAAGGCCCAGAGGCCACTCAAGGATAAGGGTTAAAGAGTGTACAGTAGAAGTTGGTCAATATAGTAATCATTAGTAATGAAAATTTGGTAAATTTAATAACTTATATGGAACGGCTCATCAAGAACTTATTTACCTTAGACTTGAACACAACCATATTGTAGTCAGCCGGAAAGCAGGAAAACGGAAGACAATTCCACAGGCGTGCAGTTCTAAGAAAGAAGCTTTGTTCATGGAATCTATGTTTAGGTTTAGGCACAGATAAAGAGTGGGGGAAATTATTGATAGTGTTTACAGCTAGACGAGTGTTTCTTGTGAAAGTTTGACGAGGGGGGACCATAGATTGAAGCTCAGTTGAACACTTTCCATGAAAATAACGATACATCAGAGACAAACTCGCAACATCTCTTCTGTGAGATAGAGGTTGTAAGGAGGAGAAAAGGACATCTCCTACGAGGCTACGAAGTCTATTTTGAACTCTATCAAGGCAGGACAAGTCCTTTCTAGCAGCTCCTGCCCAGATGTGGCAACAGTATTCCATCCTTGGACGTACATGGCTCTTATATAGATAGAGAATAGCATCAGCAGTGAGATATCTACTGGATCGATAGAAAGATCCCACCATTTTTCCAGCGGCCTTGGCAACAGATTTGATATACGTGTTCCATTTAAGATCAGGAGTAATGGTCAAGCCCAGAAGCTTGTCAAAACTTGAGGCCTCCTGAAGACGAGAGCCATTCATTTCAATTGATGACAAATGTGGATTAAAATGTTGATGATGTATAGAGAGAAGCTTGGTTTTAGATGCATTAAAAGTAACCAGCCACTCCTTTCCCCATTGTACTACATGCTCAAGATCAGAGGAGAGAGAATTGGAGAGTACTTGCTCGTTTACTGTCTTAGATGTGGTACCATAAATGGTAGTGTCGTCAGCATAAATGTCTACAAATGATGTAAGGATATGATTTGGAAGATCATTAATGTAGATCAGGAAAAGAGTTGGGCCCAGGATGGATCCCTGAGGGACACCGGCATTAATACTGTGAGCTTCTGATTTTTGCCCCTCAACTACTACTCTTATGAACCTATCAGAAAGAAATGATTTAATAATTGAGAAGACTTTTCCAGCTATACCATAGCTAGCGATCTTATGAAGTAAACCTTTATGCCATACCCTATCAAAGGCTTTAGATATGTCAAGAGCAATTGCCCTAGAAAGATTGCCACCGTCGAGAGATTTGCTAATCCTATGCGATATAACTGTAAGGACATCTGCTGTAGATCTAGCAGAACGGAAACCATATTGAGTGTCACTAAGAAGGTTATTTTTGTTGAGATGTTTGATTACTTCTGTATTTAACACAGATTCTAGCAACTTACTCATGACGCACAGGAGACTTATTGGCCTGTACTGAGAGGGGGATGAGCGATCACCTGAATTCTTAAATACAGGGCATACTGATGAGATTTTCCAGGGAGATGGGAAACTATTCTCCTTAAGACAACGTTTAAACAGTTTTGTAAGTATGGGCGCTAGTTCAGGTTGAAGTTTTTTGAGTACTATAATTGGAATACCATCAGGGCCAGTTGCTTTACTGGAATCAAGGTTTTTGATTAGCTTGGCAACATCGCGTACAGATATACGTATATCACATAGCGTGTTTTCTGATACAGGAGGAAATATTGGGGGTTGGCGGTCTTGGTCGCAAAGGGTAGAATTAGCTGCAAAGTTCTTGACAAAGAGTTTGGCTTTGTCTGATGCTGACGAGATTACCTCAGGTCCATTGATAATAGTTGGGATGGAGCACACGCTTCTGTTCAGGATTCTGTTTGCTATTTGCCAAAACTGGTGGGAACCAAGCCGCTGCTCAGCTACTTTGGACTTAACAGATTGAGCATACAACTCTCTTGCGTTCCTTATTACTTTCTTACAATGGTTGCTGGCAGTCCTGAAAACGGCTTTAGTTTCCATACATCTATTACGTTTGAAGCAGTGGAAAAAGTGATTTCTGTGCGCAATGGCAGCAGCACATTCTGGAGAGAACCATGGCTGGCTGTTAGGTTTTTGCTGAAACTTTTTAGAGGGTATGAAATGGTCAATACCTACAATTAACCATTCAGTCAGGTCTAATACTATAGAGGACACATCCTTTTTAAACATGGAATGCAGAGGTAGATCAGATATAAATGTACGGAAGCTATCCCAGTCAGCCTTAGTGTATCGATATACTGTACGATGAAGTGGTACGTCTGGGGACTTATTACATTTCATTTTTATCTTAATTGATACAACAGAGTGGTCGGAAGATCCAAGAGGCGACAGAACAGAAACTGAACATAGTTCAGGGCAAGTTGTGAGAAAAAGGTCTAGTAGGCTCGCATACTGGCCGTCATTATCGGGCACACGGGTAGGTTCCTGAACAATCTGAGTGAGGTCATAGGCAATGGAGAAATCATGACAGAACCTCCCCTCATCATCGGTCTTGTTTGAGTGGGTCAACCATTCGACGTTGTGAACATTGAAATCTCCACATACGTGAATGTTAGCTGAAGGATAAGTAGAAAGGACTTGGTCAATTTTCTCAGATATGCTTTGAAAGATAGTAACTCCGCTGTTGTGGGGGCGATAGAGAGTAAATATAAATGCAGTAGTGTGAGCTAAAGCAACCCGGAAGCACATATAGGGTAAGTTAGGATCTTCCCTGGAGATGTCCCTCCCACATGGAAAGCTATCTTTAATATAGGCACATATTCCATGCCCATGGCGATCTTGGGGGTCAGATTTAGAAGTTAAGTTAGAGTATCCTGTAATTGCAAACTCATCTAGGGAAATAGCCTGTCCAATGCCAGTTTCACTTAAAAATAAAAGGTCTGGTTTAGTCTCCTGTAATTGGGTTTCAACCTCTGGAAGGTTAGAACGTAGACCCCTGATGTTGGAGAAGGAGACATGGTAGTAGGGGTCTACGTTAGAAGTTGGAGAACCGGGTTTAATCGTGTATTTTTTTATCCATCGGCTAATTACTTCTCTATTCGTTATACATTGGAACCATATGCCAGTAAGTAAAAATTATGTTAACTAGCAATGATGAAACGATTTCAAAATTTTTTTTTCTGATTCCGATACAATTACTGATTCTGATTCTTTTAAAATCTCTAAATAGTCAGCTACAGTGTTCTTTTTTCTTTTTTTCAGATTACCGTAAAAAAAAAACATGTAATGTAGGCATATATTTTAAAAACGTCAGCCATGACTGTGAAAAAGTCTGAAGAAATTCATAATTGTATTCTGAATGTTGCATGTACTGAGGATTAAAAATTTTACCCTTACTGATTAGCAAGGAAACCCGACGTTGCTCGGGATGTAATATTTCACACCATACATGTATTGTCATCGAAATCAGTGAAATCGTCCAGTTTTCAATCAAAGCAATTGATTGCCTGCTCTCGTTGGGGACCTACTGCAGTGTGCTAGGAGGAAACTTCACGCGCCTTCCTGTAGTGACTTAGTCTATATGTTGTATATTGAACGGGACAGCTCTCGGTAATTAGAGAAAGGAAGGAATTAGGGTCAAAGATAATTATTATTAAAAGAGAATGCTGGAATCTAACTCAGTGATCAAAAGTTAAAAATGAATATATACTACTAGTTAGATGCGATTCCAGGAATGCAGTGAATTATCCATTATAGTAGAAATAACTATCCAACAAGAGTAGGTAGAATAGGACAATGGAAATTAAGGAATGTCTTTGTGTTGCCAGAAACGTGGTCGAAGCTGATGCAATATTCACATGTTTGACCACGTTCTGACTTCACAAAGAAATATAGGTTCAATATATATAGTAGAGTTAGAGTTGGGAGAGAGAGTTGAGAGAGGGTAGTTGGCAGAAGGAGCCAGAGTTCAGTTAGTCTAAGCTCCTTCAGGAAGTGAGGGGAGGAGGAGAAGACAAAATGTAGAAATCTAACATCGAATTCCCATCATTCTCATTACCAGCTTGAAATAAATGTCTTTGTATTGTTAAGTAAGCCTTTGTATTCGTTTGTCATCAAATGCAACGTAATGTGTTTTTGTCTTCATCGTTTTGTATAAAGGACTTTATAGGACACCCTTTCTAAAGGTGTTGTCTGTATTTCCCAGTTCAATAATGAATTCCCCTCCGTGTTTAAAGAACTGTTCATTACACGTCTCTTCACTTATATCACCTCCGATTACAAATGTGAATCCCTCCAAGTAATTGTCTCATCGTTGTCCCTGTGTAACGATGTAATATTATAAACGTCTTCTCGTCCCCTTTATGCATCCCTCTGCTATGACACCCCCTAGCGAGTGCAACGTTGGCATGGTTAGGGGGTTTGTGTGTCTCTAGGATCTGGATAGCTATACTGGCGGGAGATTCGTCTCCTGGTAGGGTCACCCAAGCCAGACAGGTTGAAGAGTAGAGATCAGACTAAGACCACTCACTGGTCCTCCGGGTTAGGGGTTAAAATAGGGCCAACAACCAAATTCTGTAAAAGAAAGAAAGTTACAGAAACCGCAACAACATTATTTGAGGACTTCTTGGTCCGGGAAGGGATCATGACGCGAGCGGGTGAAAGCCTCCGGGAAGCCATGGAAAAGAAGCATTGAGGATGAGACCAGGGCTGCCAGAATGACATGTGGCGAACTGAAAAGAACCAGCCAGAACTGGGTCCTTTGGAAGAGCATCGTTGTGGCCCTATGCACCCCAGGGAATCAAGAGGCCTAAACAAACAAAAACTGCTATGACCCCCCCCCCCCGCTACACAATACACTGTGCTTAAAAAAAACTTTGGTGCTGATGCAGCATAATCAAACGCACAAACTAATTTGGATTCATTGAACTACTGTTCTCATCTTGAGTGTGATTTTCACAACGTTACGGTTAATTTATCCTCCGACCTTCTTCAAGTGTATTCTGTCGAACTCGGGTATTTGGAGGTGTATGTTGAAAAAAAAAGTGATAGTAGGAAGACAGGCTCAAATTCGTACTGCGAAGAAAAGAACGTGAAAAAAAAAAACGTTGCGTCTTTGCTGTTACGACGACTGCCAAACCGTAAGTGACGCAGGTTTAAATTAAGGCTAGACAATCGAAAAGAGGGATGACTTTCGACAATATCGGCGAAAAAAGCGACCCCTCCCTGTAGAAAAGTGCCCAGTTGAGGGTGAAGAAATTAATGTTTTTAGCAAATTTTTCGATATTTGTCGTCTGAAAGGTCAGGCTTAAAACGATACTGATCTTGTAAAATTCCGTCGCCTTTGTTGAAAGTTTTAGGCAGACATGCAAACAGACATACATACATTTATATATTGGGAGCTTAAATTTTCGACCTAAACCGATTAAAAAGCCTGCCTTATCTCTGAATATCCTTGATATAAAATTTAAAATGTTTAGACCAGAAATTGTCTGAGTAATTTCGTAGAGACTACAGAGCGCATTTAAAAAAAAAAATTTGACCCCTATTATGAGCCTTTAACATTTATTGATTTGGGCTTAAATCACGTTATTAAGTTAGATCCATGTCCAAGGAACCTATATCTAAAATTTCAAGTGCGTAGAGCCCAAATTGTCGGAGTAGTTTGGTAGAGTTCTCAAACGTAAAATCGTTGAATTTTGACCCCTTAATCGCCAAATTTCTGGCCAAATACTGATCACATCTACTTTCCCAAATCTCAGTAACCTGTATATACAAATTTCGAGTCCCTAGACTAAAAATTGACAGAGTTATTGCGTAGTGAATTGTACACAGACAGAGAGATACACACACAGACACTTTCACTTTTATACATATATAGATTATCTAATATTTACTTATTTGAATAATGCTTGTTTTTCAACAAATTAATCTATTATTTATTTGCATGTTGTTGATTTGTTAACAAATTCATCTAATATTTATTTGCATGTTGTGGATTTGTTAACAAATTCATCTAATATTTATTTGCATGTTGATGATATGTTAACAAATTTATCTAAGATTTATTTGCATGTTGTTGATTTGTTAACAAATTTAACTAATATTTATTTGTATGTTGATGATTTTTTAACCCAATTTCACTAATATTTATTTGTATATTGTTGATTTGTTAACAAATTTAACTAATATTTATTTGTATGTTGATGATTTGTTAACAAATTTAACTAATATTTATTTGTATATTGATGATTTGTTAACAAATTTAACTAATATTTATTTGTATGTTGTGATTTGTTCACAAATTTAACTAATATTATTTGTATGTTGATGATTTGTTAACAAATTTAACTAATATTTATTTGTATGTTGATGATTTGTTAACAAATTTATCTAAGATTTATTTGCATGTTGTTGATTTGTTAACAAATTTAACTAATATTTATTTGTATGTTGATGATTTTTTAACCCAATTTCACTAATATTTATTTGTATATTGTTGATTTGTTAACAAATTTAACTAATATTTATTTGTATGTTGATGATTTGTTAACAAATTTAACTAATATTTATTTGTATGTTGATGATTTGTTAACAAATTTAACTAATATTTATTTGTATATTGATGATTTGTTAACAAATTACACTAATATTTATTTGTCTGTTGTGATTTGTTCACAAATTTAACTAATATTATTTGCATGTTGTTGATTTGTTAACAACTTTAACTAATATTTATTTGTATATTGTTGATTTGTACACAAATTTAACTAATATTTATTTGTATGTTGATGATTTGTTAACAAATTAAACTAATATTTATTTGTATGTTGATGATTTGTTAACAAATTTAACTAATATTTATTTGTATGTTGTTGATTTGTTAACAAATTAAACTAATATTTATTTGTATATTGTTGATTTGTTAACAAATTTAACTAATATTTATTTGTATGTTAATGATTTGTTAACAAATTTAACTAATATTTATTTGTATATTTTTGATTTGTACACAAATTTAACTAATATTTATTCGCATGTTGATGATTTGTTAACAAATAACACTAATATTTATTTGTATGTTGATGATTTGTTACCAAATTTAACTTATATTTATTTGTATGGTGTTGATTTGTTAACAAATTTAACTAATATTTATTTGTATGTTGTTGATATGTTAAAAAGTTAACTAATATTTATTTGTCTGTTGATGATTTGTTAACAAATAAAACTAATATTTATTTGTATGTTGATGATTTGTTAACAAATTTAACTAATATTTATTTGTATGTTGTTGATTTGTTAACAAATATAACTAATATTCATTTGCATGTTGATGATTTGTTAACAAATTGAACTAATATTCATTTGTATGTTGATGATTAGTTAACAAATTAAACTAATATTTATTTGTATGTTGATGATTTGTTAACAAATAAAACTAATATTTATTTGTATGTTGATGATTTGTTAACAAATAACACTAATATTTATTTGTATGTTAATGATTTGTTAACAAATTCATCTAATATTTATTTGTATATTGATGATTTGTTAACAAATTGCACTAATATTTATTTTTATGTTGTTGATTTGTTAAAAGATTTAACTAATATTTATTTGTATGTTTATGATTTGTTAACAAATTAACTAATATTTATTTGTATGTTGATGATTTGTTAACAGATTTAACTTGTATTTATTTGTATGTTGATGATTTGTTAACAAATTTAACTAATATTTATTTGTGTGTCGTTGATTTATTAACAAAATAATCTAATATTTATTTGTATGTTGTTGAATTGTTTACTAATAAAACTAATATTTATTTGCATGTTTATGATTTGTTAACGAATTTAACTAATATTTATTTGTATGTTGATTATATGTTAACAAATTTAACTAATAATTATTTGTATGTTTATGATTTGTACACAAATTTAACTAATATTTATTTGTATTTTGATGATTTGTTAACAAATTTAACTTATATTTATTTGTATGTTGATTATTTGTAAACAAATTTAACTAATATTTATTTGTATGTTGTTGATTTGTTAACAAATTTAACTAATAATTATTTGTATGTTTATGATTTGTAAACTAATTTAACTAATATTTATTTGTATTTTGTTGATTTGTACACAAATTTAAATAATATTTATTTGTATGTTGATGATTTGTTAACAAATGAAACTAATATTTATTTGTATGTTGTTGATTTGTTAACAAATTTAACTAATATTTATTTGTATGTTGTTGATTTGTTCACAAATTCAACTAATATTTATTTGTATGTTGTTGATTTGTTAACAAATTAAACTAATATTTATTTGCATATTGATATTTTGTTAACAAATTTAACTAATATTTATTTGTATGTTGTTGATTTGTTAACAAATTTAACTAATATTTATATGTATGTCTATGATTTGTTAACAAATTTAACTAATATTAATTTGTATGTTGATGATTTGTTAACAAATTTAACTAATATTTATTTGTATATTGTTGATTTGTACACAAATTTAACTAATATTTATTTGCATGTTGATGATTTGTTAACAAATTTAACTAATATTTATTTGCATGTTGTTGATTTGTTAAAAAATTTAACTAATATTTATTTGTATGTTGTTGATTTGTTAACAAATTTAACTAATATTTATTTGCATGTTGATGATTTGTTAACAAATTTAACTAATATTTATTTGCATGTTGTTGATTTGTTAAAAAATTTAACTAATATTTATTTGTATGTTGTTGATTTGTTAACAAATTTAACTAATATTTATTAGAATGTTGTTGATTTGTTAACAAATTTCACTAATATTTATTTGTATGTTGATGATTGGTTAACAAATTTAACTAATACTTATTTGTATGTCGTTGATTTGTTAACAAATTCATCTAATATTTATTTGCATGCTGATGATTTGTTAACAAATTTAACTAATATTTATTTGTATGTTGTTGATTTGTTAACAAATTAAACTAATATTTATTTGTATATTGTTGGTTTGTTAACAAATTTAACTAATATTTATTTGTATGTTGATGATTTGTTAACAAATTTAACTAATAATTATTTGTATGTTGATGATTTGCTAACAAATTAAACTAATATTTATTTGTATATTGTTTATTTGTAAACAAATTTAACTAATATTTATTTGTATGTTGATGATTTGTTAACAAATTAAACTAATATTTATTTGTATATTGTTGATTTGTAAACAAATTTAACTAATATTTATTTGCATGTTGATGATTTGTTAACAAATGTAACTAATATTTATTTGTATGTTGATGATTTGTTAACAAATTTAACTAATATTTATTTGTATGTTGTTGATTTGTTAACAAAATTAACTAATATGCATTTGTATGTTTATGATTTGTTAACAAATTAAACTAATATTTATTTGCATGTTGATGATTTGTTAACAAATTCAACAAATATTTATTTGTATGTCGTTGATTTGTTAACAAATTTATCTAATATTTATTTACATGTTGATGACTTGTTAACAAATTTAACTAATATTTATTTGTATGTTGTAGATTGGTTTACAAATTTAACTAATATTTATTTGTATGTTGTTGATTTGTTAACAAATTCAACTAATATTTATTTGTATGTTGTTGATTTGTTAACAAATTAAACTAATATTTATTTGCATATTGATATTTTGTTAACAAATTTAACTAATATTTATGTGTATGTTTTTGATTTGTTAACAAATTTAACTAATATTTATATGTATGTTTATGATTTGTTAACAAATTCATCTAATATTTATTTGCATGTTGTGGATTTGTAAACAAATTTATCTAATATTTATTTGTATGTTGATGATTTTTTAACCCAATTTCACTAATATTTATTTGTATATTGATGATTTGTTAACAAATTTAACTAATATTTATTTGTATGTTGTGATTTGTTCACAAATTTAACTAATATTATTTGCATGTTGTTGATTTGTTAACAACTTTAACTAATATTTATTTGTATATTGTTGATTTGTTAACAAATTTAACTAATATTTATTTGTATGTTGATGATTTGTTAACAAATTTAACTAATATTTATTTGTATGTTGATGATTTGTTAACAAATTTGACTAATATTTATTTGTATATTGTTGATTTGTTAACAAATTTAACTAATATTTATTTGTATGTTAATGATTTTTTAACACATTTAACTAATATTTATTTGTATGTTGATGATTTGTTAACAAATAAAACTAATATTTATTTGTATATTGTTGATTTGTTAACAAATTTAACTAATATTTATTTGCATGTTGTTGATTTGTTAACAAATTTAACTAATATTATTTGTATATTGTAGATTTGTAAACAAATTTAACTAATATTTATTTGTATGTTTATGATTTGTTAACAAATTTAACTAATATTTATTTGTATATTGTTGATTTGTTAACAAATTCATCTAATATTTATTTGCATGTTGATGATTTGTTAACAAATTTAACTAATATTTATTTGTATGTTGATGATTTGTTAACAAATTTAACTAATATTTATTTGCATGTTGTTGATTTGTTAACAAATTTAACTAATATTTATTTGCATGTTGTTGATTTGTTAACAAATTTAACTAATATTTATTTGCATGTTGTTTATGTGTTAACAAATTTAACTAATATTTATTTGTATGTTGATGATTTGTTAACAAATTAAACTAATATTTATTTGTATGTTTTTGATTTGTTAACAAATTTAACTAATATTTGTTTGTATGTTGATGATTTGTTCACAAATTAAACTAATATTTATATGTATGTTTATGATTTGTTAACAAATTTTACTAATATTAATTTGTATTTTGATGATTTGTTAACAAATTTAACTAATATTTATTTGTATGTTGATGATTTGTTCACAAATTTAACTAATATTTATTTGTATGTTGTTGATTTGTTAACAAATTTAACTAATATTTATTTGTATGGTGTTTATTTGTTAACACATTTAACTAATATTTATTTGTATGTTGTTGATTTGTTAACAAATTTAACTAATATTTATTTGTATGGTGTTGATTTGTTAACAAATTTAACTAATATTTATTTGTATATTTTTGATTTTTACACAAATTTAACTTATATTTATTTGCATGTTGATGATTTGTTAACAAATTTTACTTATATTTATTTGTATGGTGTTGATTTTTTTAAAAAATTAACTAATATTTATTTGTATGTTGTTGATATGTTAAAAAGTTAACTAATATTTATTTGTATGTTGATGATTTGTTTACAAATAAAACTAATATTTATTTGTATGTTGATGATTTGTTAACAAATTTAACTAATATTTATTTGTATGTTGTTGATTTGTTAACAAATTTAACTCATATTCATTTGTATGTTGATGATTTGTTAACAAATTAAACTAATATTTATTTGTATGTTGATGATTTGTTAACAAATTAAACTAATATTTATTTGTATGTCGTTGATTTGTTAACAAATTAATCTAATATTTATTTGTATATTGATGATTTGTTAACAAATTGAACTAATATTTATTTTTATGTTGTTGACTTGTTAAAAGATTTAACTAATATTTATTTGTATGTTTATGATTTGTTAACAAATTTAACTAATATTTATTTGTATGTTGATGATTTGTTAACAAATTTCACTAATATTTATTTGTATGTCGTTGATTTGTTAACAAATTAATCTAATATTTATTTGTATGTTGTTGAATTGTTTACTAATAAAACTAATATTTATTTGCATGTTGATGATTTGTTAACAAATTTAACTAATATTTATTTGTATGTTGTTGATTTGTTAACAAATTTAACTAATAACTATTTGTATGTTTATGATTTGTTAACAAATTTAACTAATATTTATTTGTATTTTGATGATTTGTTAACAAATTTAACTTATATTTATTTGTATGTTGATGATTTGTTAACAAATTTCACTAATATTTATTTGTATGTTGATGATTTGTTGACAAATTTAACTAATAGTTATTTGTATGTCGTTGATTTGTTAACAAATTAATCTAATATTTATTTGCATGCTGATGATTTGTTAACAAATTTAACTAATATTTATTTGTATGTTGTTGATTTGTTAACAAATTAAACTAATATTTATTTGTATATTGTTGATTTGTTAACAAATTTAACTAATATTTATTTGTATGTTGATGATTTGTTAACAAATTTAACTAATATTTAGTTGTATGTTGATGATTTGTTAACAAATTTAACTAATATTTATTTGTATGTTGATGATTTGTTAACAAATTAAACTAATATTTATTTGTATATTGTTGATTTGTAAACAAATTTAACTAATATTTATTTGTATGTTGATGATTTGTTAACAAATTTAACTAATATTTATTTGTATATTGTTGATTTGTTAACACATTCATCTAATATTCATTTGCATGTTGATGATTTGTTAACAAATTTAACTAATACTTATTTGTATGTTTATGATTTGTTAACAAATGTAACTAATATTTATTTGCATGTTGATGATTTGTTAACAAATTTAACAAATATTTATTTGTATGTCGTTGATTTGTTAACAAATTCATCAAATATTTATTTACATGTTGATGACTTGTTAACAAATTTAACTAATATTTATTTGTATGTTGTAGATTGGTTTACAAATTTAACTAATATTTATTTGTATGTTGTTGATTTGTTTACAAATTTAACTAATATTTATTTGTATGTTGATGATTTGGTAACAAATTTAACTAATATTTATTTGCATGTTGTTGATTTGTTAACAAATTTAACTAATATTTGTTTGTATGTTGATGATTTGTTAACAAATTTAACTAATATTTGTTTGTATGTTGATGATTTGTTAACAAATGTAACTAATATTTATTTGCATGTTGTTGATTTGTTAACAAATTTAACTAATATTTGTTTGTATGTTGATGATTTGTTAACAAATTTAACTAATATTTGTTTGTATGTTGATGATTTGTTAACAAATTTAACTAATATTTATTTGCATGTTGTTGATTTGTTAACAAATTTAACTAATATTTGTTTGTATTTTGATGATTTGTTAACAAATTTAACTAATATTTATTTGCATGTTGATGATTTGTTAACAAATTTAATTAATATTTATTTGTATGTTGATGATTTGTTAACAAATTTAACTAATATTTATTTGTATGTTGATGATTTGTTAACAAATTTAATTAATATTTATTTGTATGTTGATGATTTGTTAACAAATTTAATTAATATTTATTTGTATGTTGATGATTTGTTAACAAATGTAACTAATATTTATTTGCATGTTGATGATTTGTTAACAAATTTAACTAATATTTGTTTGTATGTTGATGATTTGTTCACAAATTCAACTAATATTTATTTGTATGTTGTTGATTTGTTAACAAATTAAACTAATATTTATTTGCATATTGATATTTTGTTAACAAATTTTACTAATATTTATTTGTATTTAGTTGATTTCTTAACAAATTTAACTAATATTTATATGTATGTTTATGATTTGTTAACAAATTTAACTAATATTAATTTGTATTTGATGATTTGTTTACAAATGTAACTAATATTTATTTGTATGTTGATGATTTGTTAACAAATTTAACTAATATTTATTTGTATGTTGTTGATTTGTTAACAAATTTAACTAATATTTGTTTGTATGGTGTTGATTTGTTAACAAATTTAACTAACATTTATTTGTATGTTGTTGATTTGTTTACAAATTAAACTAATATTTATATGTATGTTGTTGATTTGTTAACACACTAAACTTATATTTATTTGAATGTTGATGATTTGGTAACGAATTTACCTAATATTTATTTGTATGCTGTGGATTTGTTAACAAATTTAACTGATATTTATTTCCATGTTGATTATTTGTTAACAAATTTAACTAATATTTATTTGTATGGTGTTGATTTGTTAACAAATTTAACTTATATTTATTTGTATGTTGTTGATTTGTTAACAAATTTAACTAATATTTATTTCAATGTTGTTAATTTGTTAACAAATGTAACTAATATTTATTTGTATGTTGATGATTTGTTAACAAATTTAACTTTTATTTATTTGTATGTTGATGATTTGTGTACAAATTTTACTAATATTTATTTGTATGTCGTTGATTTGTTAACAAATTAATCTAATATTTATGTGTATTTTGTTGAATTGTTAACTAATAAAACTAATATTTATTTGCATGTTGATGATTGTTAACAAATTTAACTAATATTTATTTGTATGTTGTTGATTTGTTAACAAATTTTACTAATAATTATTTGTATGTTTATGATTTGTAAACAAATTTAACTAATATTTATTTGTATGTTGATGATTTGTTAACAAATTTAACTGATATTTATTTGTATATTGATGATTTGTAAACAAATTTAACTAATATTTATTTTTATGTTGTTGATTTGTAAACAAAATTAACTAATATTTATTTGTATGTTGTTGATTAGTTAACAAATTTAACTAATATTTATTTGTATGTTGTTGATTTGTTAACACATTTAACTAATATTTATTTGTATTGTGTTGATTTGTTAACAAATTTAACTAATATTTATTTGTATATTTTTGATTTGTTAACAAATTTAACTAATATTTATTTGTATATTGTGTATTTGTTAACAAATTCATCTAATATTTATTTGCATGTTGATGATTTGTTAACAAATTTAACTAATATTTATTTGTATGTTGATGATTTGTTAACAAATTTAACTAATATTTATTTGTATGTTGTTGGTTTGTTAACAAATTTAACTAATATTTATTTGTATGCTGATGATTTGTCAACAAATTTGACTAAGATTTATTTGCATGTTGATGATTTGTTAACAAATTTAACTAATATTTATTTGAATGTTGTTGATTTGTTAACAAATTTAACTAATATTTATTTGTATGTTGATGATTTGTTAACAAATTTAACTAATATTTACTTGTATGTCGTTGATTTGTTAATAAATTAATCTAATATTTATTTGCATGTTGATGATATGTTAACAAATTCAACTAATATTTATTTGTACGTTGTTGATTTGTTAACAAATTAAACTAATATTTATTTGTATATTGTTGATATGTTAACAAATTTAACTAATATTTATTTGTATGTTGATGATTTGTTAACAAATTTAACTAATATTTATTTGTATGTTGATGATTTGTTAACGAATTAAACTAATATTTATTTGTAAATTGTTGATTTGTTAACAAATTAAACTAATATTTATTTGTATATTGTTGATTTGTTAACAAATTTAACTAATATTAATTTGTATGTTGATGATTTGTTAACAAATTCAACTAATATTTATTTGTATATTGTTGATTTGTTTACAAATTCATCAAATATTTATTTGCATGTTGATGATTTGTTAACAAATTTAACTAATATTTATTTGTATGTTGATGATTTGTTAACAAATTTAACTAATATTTTTTTGTATGTTATTGATTTGTTAACAAATTTAACTAATATTTATTTGTATGTTTATGATTTGTTCACAAATTTAACTAATATTTATTTGCATGTTGATGATTTTATAAGAAATTTAACTAATATTTATTTGCATGTTGTTGATTTGTTAACAAATTTAACTAATATTTATTTGTATGTTGATGATTTGTTAACAAATTTAACTAATATTTATTTGTATGTTGTTGATTTGTTAACAAATTTAACTAATATTTATTTGTATGTTGTTGATTTGTTTACAACTTTAACTAATATTTATTTGTATGTTGATGATTTGTTAACGAATTAAACTAATATTTACTTGCATGTTGATGATCTGTTAACAAATTTAACTAATATTTATTTGTATGTTGTTGATTTGTTAACAAATTCATCTAATATTTATTTGCATGTTGTTGATTTGTTAACAAATTTAACTAATATTTATTTGCATGTTGTTGATTTGTTAACAAATTTAACTAACATTTGTTTGTATGTTGATGATTTGTTAACAAATTCAACTAATATTTATTAGTATGTTGTTAATTTGTTAACACCTTAAACTAATATTTTTTTGCATATTGATATTTTGTTAACAAATTAAACTAATATTTATTTGTATATTGTTGATTTGTTAACAAATTTAACTAATATTTATATGTATGTTTATGATTTGTTAACAAATTTAACTAATATTTATTTGTATGTTGATGATTTGTTAACAAATTTAACGTATATTTTTTGTATGTTGATGATTTGTTAACAAATTGTACTAATATTTATTTGTATGTTGTTGATTTGTTAACAAATTTAACTAATATTTATTTGTATGGTGTTGATGTGTTAACAAATTTAACTAATATTTATTTGTATATTGTTGATTTGTACACAAATTTAACTAATATTTATTTGCATGTTGATGATTAGTTAACAAATTTAACTAATATTTATTTTTATGTTGTTGATTTGTTAACAAATTTAACTAATATTTATTTGCATGTTCTTGATATGTTAACAAAATTAACTTATATTTATTTGTATGTTGATGATTCGTTAACAAATTTAACTAATATTTATTTGTATGTTGTTCATTTGTTAAAAAATATAACTAATATGTATTGTCATGTTGATGATTTCTTAAAAAATGTAACTCATATTCATTTGTATGTTGATGATTTGTTAACAAATTAAACTAATATTTATTTATATGTTGATGATTTGTTAACAAATTAAACTAATATTTATTTGTATGTTGATGATTTGTTAACAAATTAAACTAATATTAATTTGTATGTCGTTGATTTGTTAACAAATTCATCTAATATTTATTTGCATGTTGATTATTTGTTAACAAATTTAACTAATATTTATTTGTATGCTGATGATTTGTTAATAAATTTAACTAATATTTATTTGTATGTTTTGATTTGTTAACAAATTTAACTAATATTTATTTGTATGTTGTTGATTTGTTAACAAATTTAACAAATATTTATTTGTATGTTGTTGATTTATTAACAAATTTAACTAATATTTATTTGTATGTTGATGATTTGTTTACAAATGTAACTAATATTTACTTGTATGTCGTTGATTTGTTAACAAATTTATCTAATATTTATTTGCATGTTGATTATATGTTAACAAATTTAACTAATATTTATTTGTACGTTGTTGATTTGTTAACAAATTAAACTAATATTTATTTGTATATTGTTGATATGTTAACAAATTTAACTAATATTTATTTGTATGTTTATTATTTGTTAACAAATTTAACTAATATTTATTTGTATGTTGATGATTTGTTAACGAATTTAACTAATATTTATTTGTATATTGTTGATTTGTTAACAAATGTAACTAATATTTATTTGTATATTGTTGATTTGTTAACAAATTTAACTAATATTAATTTGTATGTTGATGATTTGTTAACAAATTCAACTAATATTTATTTGTATATTGTTGATTTGTTAACAAATTTAACTAATATTTATTTGCATGTTGATGATTTGTTAACAAATTTAACTTATATTTAATTGTATGTTGATGATTTGTTAACAAATTTAACTAATATTTTTTTGTATGTTATTGATTTGTTAACAAATTTAACTAATATTTATTTGTATGTTTATGATATGTTCACAAATTTAACTAATATTTACTTGCATGTTGATGATTTGATAAGAAATTTAACTAATATTTGTTTGTATGTTGTTGATTTGTTAACAAATTTAACTAATATTTATTTGTATGTTGTTGATTTGTTAACAAATTCATCTAATATTTATTTGCATGTTGTTGATTTGTTAACAAATTTAACTAATATTTATTTGCATGTTGTGGATTTGTTAACAAATTTAACTAACATTTGTTTGTATGTTGATTATTTGTTAACAAATTCAACTAATATTTATTTGTATGTTGTTAATTTGTTAACACATTAAACTAATATTTATTTGCATATTGATATTTTGTTAACAAATTTAATTAATATTTATTTGTATATTGTTGATTTGTTTACAAATTTAACTAATATTTATATGTATGTTGATGATTTGTTAACAAATTTAACTAATATTTATTTGTATGTTGATGATTTGTTAACAAATTTAACGTATATTTGTTTGTATGTTGATGATTTGTAAACAAATTTTACTAATATTTATTTGTATGTTGTTGATTTGTTAACAAATTTAACTAATATTTATTTGTATGGTGTTGATGTGTTAACAAATTTAACTAATATTTATTTGTATATTGTTGATTTGTACACAAATTTAACTAATATTTATTTGCATGTTGACCATTTGTGTACAAATTTTACTCATACTTATTTGTATGTTGATGATTTGTTTACAAATTTAACTAATATTTATTTTTATGTTGTTGATTTGTTAACAAATTTAACTAATATTTATTTGCATGTTGTTGATATGTTAACAAAATTAACGTATATTTATTTGTATGTTGATGATTTGTTAACAAATTAAACTAATATTTATTTGTATGTTGATGATTCGTTAACAAATTTAACTAATATTTATTTGTATGTTGTTCATTTGTTAAAAAATATAACTAATATTTATTGTCATGTTGATGATTTCTTAACAAATTTAACTCATATTCATTTGTATGTTGATGATTTGTTAACAAATTAAACTAATATTTATTTATATGTTGATGATTTGTTTACAAATTAAACTAATATTTATTTGTATGTTGATGATTTGTTAACAAATTAAACTAATATTTATTTGTATGTCGTTGATTTGTTAACAAATTAATGTAATATTTATTTGCATGTTGATTATTTGTTAACAAATTTAACTAATATTTATTTGTATTTTGATGATTTGTTAACAAATTTAACTAATATTTATTTGTATGTTTTGATTTGTTAACAAATTTAACT
Source organism: Euprymna scolopes (assembly GCF_053919585.1). Classification (NCBI taxonomy): domain Eukaryota; kingdom Metazoa; phylum Mollusca; class Cephalopoda; order Sepiida; family Sepiolidae; genus Euprymna; species Euprymna scolopes. The sequence continues at coordinate 28,754,514 of NC_136493.1, forward strand.
AATATTTATTGGTATGTTGTTGATTTGTTAACAAATTTTACTAATAATTATTTGTATGTTTATGATTTGTAAACAAATTTAACTAATATTTATTAGTATGTTGATGATTTGTTAACAAATTTAACTAATATTTATTTGTATATTGATGATTTGTAAACAAATTTAACTAATATTTATTTTTATGTTGTTGATTTGTAAACAAATTTAACTAATATTTGTTTGTATGTTGTTGATTAGTTAACAAATTTAACTAATATTTATTTGTATGTTGTTGATTTGTTAACACATTTAACTAATATTTATTTGTATTGTGTGGATTTGTTAACAAATTTAACTAATATTTATTTGCATATTTTTGATTTGTTAACAAATTTAACTAATATTTATTTGTATATTGTGTATTTGTTAACAAATTCATCTAATATTTATTTGCATGTTGATGATTTGTTAACAAATTTAACTAATATTTATTTGTATGTTGATGATTTGTTAACAAATTTAACTAATATTTATTTATATGTTGTTGATTTGTTAACAAATTTTACTAATATTTTTTTGTATGCTGATGATTTGTTAACAAATTTAACTAATATTTATTTGCATGTTGATGATTTGTTAACAAATTTAACTAATATTTATTTGTATGTTGTTGATTTGTTAACAAATTTAACTAATATTTATTTGTATGTTGATGATTTGTTAACAAATTTAACTAATATTTATTTGTATTTTGATGATTTGTTAATAAATTTAACTAATATTTACTTTTATGTCGTTGATTTGTTAACAAATTAATCTTATATTTATTTGCATGTTGATGATATGTTAACAAATTTAACTAATATTTATTTGTACGTTGTTGATTTGTTAACAAATTAAACTAATATTTATTTGTATATTGTTGATATGTTAACAAATTTAACTAATATTTATTTGTATGTTGATGATTTGTTAACGAATTAAACTAATATTTATTTGTATATTGTTGATTTGTTAACAAATTAAACTAATATTTATTTGTATATTGTTGATTTGTTAACAAATTTAACTAATATTAATTTGTATGTTGATGATTTGTTAACAAATTTAACTAATATTTATTTGTATATTGTGGATTTGTTAACAAATTATTCTAATATTTATTTGCATGTTGATGATTTGTTAACAAATTTAACTAATATTTATTTGTATGTTGATGATTTGTTAACAAATTTAACTAATATTTTTTGTATGTTATTGATTTGTTAACAAATTTAACTAATATTTATTTGTATGTTTATGATATGTTCACAAATTTAACTAATATTTACTTGCATGTTAATGATTTGATAAGAAATTTAACTAATATTTATTTGTATGTTGTTGATTTGTTAACAAATTCATCTAATATTTATTTGCATGTTGATGACTTGTTAACAAATTTAACTAATATTTATTTGTATGTTGTTGATTTGTTAACAAATTTAACTAATATTTATTTGTATGTTGTTGATTAGTTAACAAATTCATCTAATATTTATTTGCATGTTGATGACTTGTTAAAGATTTAACTAATATTTATTTGTATGTTGTTGATTTGTTAACAAATTTAACTAATATTTATTTGTATGTTGTTGATTTGTTTTCAACTTTAACTAATATTTATTTGTATGTTGATGATTTGTTAACGAATTAAACTAATATTTATTTGCATGTTGATGATTTGTTAACAAATTTAACTAATATTTATTTGTATGTTGATGATTTGTTAACAAATTTAACTAATATTTATTTGTATATTGATGATTTGTAAACAAATTTAACTAATATTTATTTTTATGTTGTTGATTTGTAAACAAATTTAACTAATATTTGTTTGTATGTTGTTGATTAGTTAACAAATTTAACTAATATTTATTTGTATGTTGTTGATTTGTTAACACATTTAACTAATATTTATTTGTATTGTGTTGATTTGTTAACAAATTTAACTAATATTTATTTGTATATTTTTGATTTGTTAACAAATTTAACTAATATTTATTTGTATATTGTGTATTTGTTAACAAATTCATCTAATATTTATTTGCATGTTGATGATTTGTTAACAAATTTAACTAATATTTATTTGTATGTTGATGATTTGTTAACAAATTTAACTAATATTTATTTATATGTTGTTGATTTGTTAACAAATTTAACTAATATTTATTTGTATGTTGATGATTTGTTAACAAATTTAACCAATATTCATTTGTATGTTGTTGATTTGTTTACAAATTTAACTAATATTTATTTGTATGTTGATGATTTGTTAACAAATTTAACTAATATTTACTTATATGTTGTTGATTTGTTAACAAATTTAACTAATATTTATTTGCATGTTGATGATTTGTTAACAAATTTAACTAATATTTATTTGCATGTTGATGATTTGTTAACAAATTTAACTAATATTTATTTGTATGTTGTTGATTTGTTTACAAATTTAACTAATATTTATTTGTATGTTGATGATTTGTTAACAAATGTAACTAATATTTACTTGTATGTCGTTGATTTGTTAACAAATTAATCTAATATTTATTTGCATGTTGATGATATGTTAACAAATTTAACTAATATTTATTTGTACGTTGTTGATTTGTTAACAAATTAAACTAATATTTATTTGTATATTGTTGATATGTTAACAAATTTAACTAATATTTATTTGTATGTTGATGATTTGTAAACAAATTTTACTAATATTTATTTGTATGTTGAAGATTTGTTAACGAATTAAACTAATATTTATTTGTATATTGTTGATTTCTTAACAAATTAAACTAATATTTATTTGTATATTGTTGATTTGTTAACAAATTTAACTAATATTAATTTGTATGTTTATGATTTGTTAACAAATTCAACTAATATTTATTTGTATATTGTTGATTTGTTAACAAATTTAACTAATATTAATTTGTATGTTGTTGATTTGTTAACAAATTCATCTAATATTTATTTGCATGTTGATGATTTGTTAACAAATTTAACTAATATTTATTTGTATGTTGATGATTTGTTAACAAATTTAACTAATATTTTTTTGTATGTTATTGATTTGTTAACAAATTTAACTAATATTTATTTGTATGTTTATGATTTGTTCACAAATTTAACTAATATGTATTTGTATTTTGATGATTTGTTAAAATATTTAACTAATATTTATTTGTATGTTGATGATTTGTTAACAAATTTAACTAATATTTATTTGTATGTTGATTATTTGTAAACAAATTTATCTAATATTTATTTGTATGTCGTTGATTTGTTAACAAATTCATCTAATATTTATTTGCATGTTGATGACTTGTTAAAGATTTAACTAATATTTATTTGTATGTTGTTGATTTGTTAACAAATTTAACTAATATTTATTTGTATGTTGTTGATTTGTTTACAACTTTAACTAATATTTATTTGTATGTTGATGATTTGTTAACAAATTTAACGTATATTTGTTTGTATGTTGATGATTTGTTAACAAATTTTACTAATATTTATTTGTATGTTGTTGATTTGTTAACAAATTTGACTAATATTTATTTGTATGGTGTAGATGTGTTAACAAATTTAACTTATATTTATTTGTATGTTGATGATTTGTTAACAAATAAAACTAATATTTATTTGTATGTTGATGATTCGTTAAAAAATTTAACTAATATTTATTTGTATGTTGTTCATTTGTTAACAAATATAACTAATATTTATTGTCATGTTGATGATTTCTTAACAAATTTAACTCATATTCATTTGTATGTTGATGATTTGTTAACAAATTAAACTAATATTTATTGATATGTTGATGATTTGTTAACAAATTAGACTAATATTTATTTGTATGTTGATTATTTGTTAACAAATTAAACTAATATTTATTTGTATGTCGTTTATTTGTTAACAAATTCATCTAATATTTACTTGCATGTTGATTATTTGTTAACAAATTTAACTAATATTTATTTGTATTTTGATGATTTGTTAACAAATTAAACTAATATTTATTTGTATGTTTTGATTTGTTAACAAATTTAACTAATATTTATTTGTATTGTGTTGATTTGTTAACAAATTTAACTAATATTTATTTGTATGTTGTTGATTTGTTAACAAATTTAACTTGTATTTATTTGTATGTTGATGATTTGTTAACAAATTTAACTAATATTTATTTGTATGTCGTTGATTTGTTAACAAATTCATCTAATATTGATTTGTATGTTGTTGATTTGTTAACAAATTTAACTAATATTTATTTGCATGTTGATGATTTGTTAACAAATTTAACTAATATTTATTTGTATGTTGTTGATTTGTTAACAAATTTAACTAATATTTATTTGCATGTTGTTGATTTGTTAACACATTTAACTAATATTTATTTGTATGTTGATGATTTGTTAACAAATTAAACTAATATTTATTTGTATGTTGTTGATTTGTTAACAAATTTAACTAATATTTACTTGCATGTTGTTGATTTGTTAACAAATTTAACTAATATTTTTTTGTATGTTGTTGATTTGTTTACAAATTAAACTAATATTTATTTGTATGTTGTTTATTTGTTAACAAATTTAACTAATATTTATTTGTATGTTGTTGATGTGTTAACAAATTTTACTAATATTTATTGGTATGTTGTGGATTTGATAAAAAGATTTTGCTGATATTTATTTGTATGTTGTTGATTCGTTAACAAATTTAACTAATATTTATTTGTATGTTGTTGATTTGTTAACAAATTTAGCTGATATTTATGTGTATGTTGATTATTTGTACACAAATTTTACTAATATTTATTTGTATGTTGATGATTTGTTAACAAATTAAACACATATTTATTTGTATGTTGTTGATTTGTAAACGAATTTTGCTGATATTTATATGTATGTTGTTGATTTGTTTATAACTTTAACTAATATATATTTGTATGTTGTTGATTTGTTAACAAGTTTTGCTAATATTTATTAGTATGTTGTTGATATGTTAACAAATTTAACTAATATTTATATGTATGTTGTTGATTTGTTAACAAATTTTGCACATATTTATTTGTATGTTGTTGATTTGTAAACAAATTTTACTAATATTTGTTTGTATGTTGTTGATTTGTTAATAAATTTAACTAATATTTATTTGTATATTGTTGATTTTGTTTACAAAGGTAACTAATATTTACTTGTATGTTGTTAACAAATTAAACAAATATTTATTTGTATGTTGATTATTTGTTAACAAAGTTAACTAATATTTATTTGTATGTTGTTGATTTGTTAATGAATTTAACTATTATTTATTTGTATGTTGTTGATTTTTTTACAAATGTAACTAATATTTACTTGTATGTTGTTGATTTGTTAACAAATTAAACTAATATTTATTTGTATGTTAGTTATTAGTGTAAAAAATTAACTAATATTATATGTACGTTGTTGATTTGTTAACAAATTTTACTAATATTTATTTGTATGTTTATGATTTGTTAAAAAATTAAACAAACATTTATTTGTGTTATGATTATTTGCTAACAAATAACCTAATAGGTGTTTGTTTGATGTTGATTTGTTAACAAATTTAACTAATATTAGTCTGTATGTTGATGATTTGTAAACAAATTTAGCTAATATTTATTTGTATGTAGTAGAATTGTTAACAAATTTAACTAATATTTATTTGTATGTTGTTGATTTGTTAACAAAGTTAACTAATATTTATTTGTATGTTGATGATTTGTTAACAAATTTAACTAATATTTATTTGTATATTGTTGATTTCTTAACAAATTAAACTAATATTAATTTGCATGTTGATGATTTGTTAACAAATTTAACTAATATTTATTTGTATGTTGATGATTTTTTAACAAATTTAACTAATATTTATTTGTATGTTGTTGATTTGTTAACAAATTTCACTAATATTTATTTGTATGTTTATGATTTGTTACCAAATTTAACTAATATTTATTTGCATGTGTATGATTTGTTAACAAATTTAACTAATATTTATTTGTATGTTGTTGATTTGTAAACAAATGTAACTAATATTTATTTGTATTTTGATGATTTGTTAAATTTAACTAATATTTATTTGTATGTCGTTGATTTGTTAACAAATTTAACTAATATTTATTTGCATGTTGATGACTTGTTAACAAATTTAACTAATATTTATTTGTATGTTGTTGATTTGTTAACAAATTTAACTAATATTTATTTGTATGTTGCTGATATGTTAACAAAGTTAACTAATATTTATTTGTATGTTGTTGATTTGTTAACAAATTTAACTAATATTTATTTGTATGTTGTTGATATGTTAAGAAATTTAACTAATATTTACTTGTATGTTGTTGATTTGTTAACAAATTTAACTAATATTTATTTGTATGTTGATTATTTGTTAACAAAGTTAACTAATATTTATTTGTATGTTGTTGATTTGTTAATAAATTTAACTAATATTTATTTGTATGTTCTTGATTTTTTTACAAATGTAACTAATATTTACTTGTATGTTGTTGATTTGTTAACAAATTAAACTAATATTTATTTGTATGTTGGTTATTTGTTTAAAAAGTAACTAATATTTATATGTACGTTGTTGATTTGTTAACAAATTTTTCTAATATTTATTTGTATGTTTATGATTTGTTAAAAAATTAAACAAATATTTATTTGTGTGATGATTATTTGTTAACAAAGTAAACTAATAGTTATTTGTTTGATGTTCATTTGTTAACAAATTTAACTAATATTTGTCTGTATGTTGATGATTTGTAAACAAATTTTGCTAATATTTATTTGTATGTTGTAGAATTGTTAACAAATTTAACTAATATTTATTTGTATGTTGTTGATTTGTTAACAAAATTAACTAATATTTATTTGTATGTTGTTGATTTGTTAATAAATTGAACAAATATTCTTTTGGAATTTGATGATTTGTTAATAAATTTAGCTAATATTTATTTGTATGTTTTTGATTTGTTAACAAATACAGCTAATATTTATTTATATGTTGATGATTTGTTAACAAATGTTACTTATTTTTTTTGTATGTTGTTGATTTGTTAAAAAATTATACAAATATTTATTTATATGGTGTTGATTTGTTAACCAATTTAACTAATACTTATTTGCATGTTGTTGATACGTTTACAAATTTAACTGATATTTTTTTGTATGTTGTTGATTTGTTAACAAATTTTACTAATATTTATTTGTATTGTGATGATTTGTTAACAAATGTAACTTATATTTTTTTGTATGTTGATGATTTGTTAACAAATTTAACTTGTATTTATTTGTATGTTGATGATTGGTTAACAAATTTAACTAATATTTATTTGTATGTCGTTGATTTGTTTACAAATTAATCTAATATTTATTTGTATGTTGTTGATTTGTTTACAAATTTAACTAATATTTAATTGCATGTTGATGATTTGTTAACAAATTTAACTAATATTTATTTGTATGTTGTTTATTTGTTAACAAAAATAACTAATAATTATTTGTATGTTTATGATTTGTAAACAAATTTAACTAATACTGATTGGTATTTTGAGGATTTGTTAACAAATTTAACTAATATTTATTTGTATGTTGATGATTTGTTAACAAATTTAACTAATATTTATTTTTATGTTGTTGATTTGTTAACAAATTTAACTAATATTTTTTTGTATGTTGTTGATTAGTTAACAAATTAAACTAATATTTATTTGTATGTTGTTTATTTGTTGACAAATTTAACTAATATTTATTTACTTTTTGTTGATTTGTTAACAAATTTTACTAATATTTATTTGTATGGTGTTGATTTGTTAACAAATTTAACTAATATTTTTTTGTATGGTGTTGATTTGTTAACAAATTTAACTAATATTTATTTGTATATTGTTGATTTGTTAACAAATTTAACTAATATTTATTTGCATGTTGATGATTTGTTAACAAATTTAACTAATATTTATTTGTATTGTGTTGATTTGTTAACAAATCTAACTAATATAAGTCTGTATGTTGATGATTTGTAAACAAATTTAGCTAATATGTATTTGTATGTTGTAGAATTGTTAACAAATTTAACTAATATTTACTTTTATGTTGTTGATTTGTTAAAAAATTTAACTAACATTTATTTGTATGTTGTTGATTTGTTAATAACTTGAACAAATATTCCTTTGGAGGTTGATGATTTGTTAACAAATTTAGCAAATATTTATTTGTATGTTGTTGATTTGTTTACAAATTAAGCTAATATTTATTTGTATGTTGATGATTTGTTAACAAATGTTACTAATATTTGTTTGTATGTTGTTGATTTGTTAAAAAATTACACAAGTATTCATTTGTATGTTGTTGATTTGTTTACCAATTAAACTAATATTTATTTGTATGTTGTTGATTTGTGAATAAATTTTACTAATATTCATTGTGAGGTGGAGTATTTGTTAACAAATTCATCTAATATTTTTTTGTATGTTGTTGATTTGCTAACAAATTTAACTAATATTTATTTGTATGTTGTTGATTGGTGTACAAATTAAACAAATATTTATTTGTATGTTGTTGATTTGTTAACCAATTTAACTAATATTTATTTGTATGATGTTGATTGGTGAATAAAGTCAACTAATATTCATTGGGAGGTTGAGGATCTGTTAACAAATTTTGCTAATATTTATTTGTATGTTGTTGATTTGTTAAATAATTTAACTTATATTTATTTGTATGTTATTGATTTGTTACCAAATTTAGCTAATATTTATTTGTATGTTGTTGATTGTTAACAAATTTAACTAATATTTATTTGTATGTTGTTGATTTGTTTACACATTGAATTAATATTTATTTGTATCTTGTTGATTTGTTAACAAATTTCACTAATATTGTTTTGCATGTTGTTTATTTGTTAAAAAATTAAACAAATATTTATTTGTATGTTGTTGACTTTTCAACAAATTTAACTAATATTTATTTGTATGTTGTTGATTTGTTAACAAATTTTGCTAATATTCATTTGGAGGTTTAGGATTTGTTTACAAATTTAACTAATATTTATTTGTATGTTGTTGATTGGGTAACAAATTTAGCTAATATTTATTTGTATGTTGTTGATGTTTTAACAAATTTAGGTAATATTTATTTGTATTTTGTTGATTTGTTAACAAATGTAACTAATTATTATTTGTATGTTGTTGATTTGTTAACAAATTTAACTAATATTTATTTATGTGTTGATGATTTGTTTGCAAATTGAACTAATAATTATTTTATACTGATGATTTATTAATAAATTTAACTAATATTTATTTTTATGTTGATTATTTGGTTACAAGTTTAGCATATATTTATTTGTATGGTGTTGATTTGTTAATAAATTTCACTAATATTCACTTGTACGTAGAGGATTTGTTAACAAATTTAGCTAATATTTTTTTGTATGTTGATGATGTGTTAACAAATTTAACCAATATTTATTTGTATGTTGTTGATTTGTTTACAAATTTAACTAATATTTATTTGTATTTTGTTTATTTGTTAACAAATGTAACTAATATTTATTTGTATGTTGTTGATTTTTTAACAAATTTTACTAATATTTTTTGTATGTTGATGATTTGTTTACAAATTGAGCTTATACTTGTTTATATGTTGTTGATTTGTTAATAAATTGTACTAATATTAACTTGTATGTTGTTGGTATGTTTACAAATGTAAATAATATTTATTTGTATGTTGTTGATTTCTTAATAAATTAAACTAATATTGATTTGTATGTTGATTATTTGTTAACAAATGTAACTAATATTTATTTGTATGGTGTTGATTTGTTAACAAATGTAACTCATATTTATTTGTATGTTGTTGATTTGTTAACAAATTTAACTTATATTTATTTCCATGTTGTTGATTTGTTAACAAGTTTAACTAATATTTATCTGTATGTTGATGATTTGTTACCAAATTTAACTAATATTTATTTGTATGTTGTTGATTTGTCAACAAATTTAACTAATATTTTTTTGCATGTTGTAGATTTGTTAACAAATTTAACTAATATTTATTTGTATGTTGAGTATTTGTTAACAAATTTAACTAATATTTATTTGTATGTTGATGATTTGTTAACAAATCTAACTCATATTTATTTGTATGTTGTTGATTGTTTACAAATTTTACTAATATTATATGCATGTTGTTGATTTCTTAACAAATTTTACTAATATTTATTTGTATGTTGATGATTTGTTAACAAATTAAACTAATATTTATTTGTATGTTGATGATTTGTTAACAAATTTAACTAATATTTATTTGTATGTCGTTGATTTGTTAACAAATTAATCTAATATTTATTTGTATGTTGTTGATTTCTTAACAAATTAAACTAATATTTATTTGCACGTTGATTATTTGTTTACAAATTTTACTAATATGTATTTGTGTGTTGTTGATTTGTTAACAAATTTAACTAATATTTATTTGTATGTTTATGATTTGTTAACAAAGTTAACTAATATTTATTTGTATTTTGATGATTTGTTAACAAATTTTACTAATATTTATTTGTATGTTGATGATTTGTAAACAAATGTAACTAATATTTATTTGTATGTTGTTGATTTGTTAACAAATTTAACTAATGTTTATTTGCATGTTGATTATTTGTTAACAAATTTAACTAATATTTATTTGCATGTTGATTATTTGTTAATAGATTTAACTAATATTTGTTTGTATGTTGTTGATTTGTCAACAAATTTAACTAATATTTATTTGCATGTTGTAGATTTGTAAACAAATTTAATTAATATTTATTTTTATGTTGATGATTTGTTAACAAATTTAACTAATATTTATTTGTATGTTGATGATTTGTTAACAAATTTAACTAATATTTTTTTGTATGGTGATGATTTGTTAACAAATTTAACTTATATTTATTTGTGTGTTCATGATTTGTAAAAAAATTTAACTAATATTTATTTGTATGGTGTTGATTGTTTACAAATGTAACTAATATTATATGCATGTTGTTGATTTCTTAACAAATTTAACTAATATTTATTTTATGTTTATGATTTGTTAACAAATTAAACAAATATTTATTTGTATGTTGATGATTTGTTAACAAATTTAACTAATATTTATTTGTATGTCGTTGATTTGTTAACAAATTCATCTAATATTTATTTGTATGTTGTTGATTTGTGAAAAAATTTTACTAATATTTATTTGTATGTGGTTGATTGTTTACAAATTTAACTAATATTATATGCATGTTGTTGATTTCTTAACAAATTTAACTAATATTTATTTGTATGTTGATGATTTGTTAACAAATTACACTAATATTTATTTGTATGTTGATGATTTGTTAACAAATTTAACTAATATTTATTTGTATGTCGTTGATTTGTTAACAAATGCATCTAATATTTATTTGTATGTTGTTGATTTGTTAACAAATTAAACTAATATTTATTTGCACGTTGATGATTTGTTAGCAAATTTTACTAATATGTATTTGTGTGTTGTTGATTTGTTAACAAATTTAACTAATATTTATTTGTATGTTTATGATTTGTTAACACAGTTAACTAATATTTATTTGAATTTTGATGATTTGTTAACAAATTTAACTAATATTTATTTGTATGTTGATGATTTGTTAACAAATTTAACTAATATTTATTTGTATGTTGTTGATTTGTTAACAAATTTAACTAATATAAATTTATTTTGATGATTTGTTTACAAATTTAACTAATATTTATTTGCATGTTGATTATTTGTTAATAAATTTAACTAATATTTATTTGTATGTTGTTGATTTGTCAACAAATTTAACTAATATTTATTTCCATGTTGTAGATTTGTTAACAAATTTAATTAATATTTATTTGTATGTTGATGATTTGTTAACAAATTTAACTAATATTTATTTGTATGTTGATGATTTGTTAACAAATTTAACTAATTTTTTTTTGTATGGTGATGATTTGTTAACAAATTTAACTTATATTTATTTGTGTGTTGATGATTTGTAAAAAAATTTAACTATTATTTATTTGTATGGTGTTGATTGTTTACAAATTTTACTAATATTATATGCATGTTGTTGATTTGTTAACAAATTTAACTAATATTTATTTGTATGTTTATGATTTGTTAACAAAGTTAACTAATATTTATTTGTATTTTGATGATTTGTTAACAAATTTAACTAATATTTATTTGTATGTTGATGATTTGTTAACAAATTTAACTAATATTTATTTATGTTGTGGCTTTGTTAACAAATTTTACTAATATTTATTTGTATGGTGTTGATTTGTTAACAAATTTAACTAATGTTTATTTGCATGTTGATGATTTGTTAACAAATTTAACTAATATTTATTTGTATGGTGTTGATTTGTTAACAAATTTAACTCATATTTATTTTTATGTTGTTGATTTGTTAACAAATTTAACTAATATTTATTTGCAGGTTGTTGATTTGTTAACAGATTTTACTAATATTTATTTGTATGTTGTTGATTTGTTAACAAATTTAACTAATATTTATTTGCATGTTGTTGATTTGTTAACAAATTTAACTAATATTTATTTGTTTGTTGTTGATTTGTAAACAAATTTAACTAATATTTATTTGCATGATGATGATGTGTTAACAAATTTAACTAATATTTAATTGTATGATGTTGATTTGTTTACAAATTTAACTAATATTTATTTGTATGTTGTTGATTTGTTAACAAATTTAACTAATATTAATTTGTATGTTGGTGATTTGTTAACTAATTTAACTAATATTAATTTGTATGTTGATGATTTGTTAACAAATTTAACTAATATTTTTTGTATGTTGTTGATTTGTTAACAAGTTTAGCTAATATTCATTTGTATCGTGATGATTTGTTTACAAATGTAACTAATATTTATTTGTATGTTGTTTATTTTTTAACAAATTTTATAAATAATTATTTTTATGTTGATGATTTTTTAACAAATTTAACTAATATTTATTTTTATGTTGTTGATTTGTAAACAAATTTTGCTGATATTTAGTTGTATGTTGTAGATTTGTTTACAAATGTAACTAATATTTACTTGTATGTTGTTGATTTGTGAACAAATTTAACTAATATTTGTTTGTATGTTGATGATTTGTTGAAAAAATTAACTAATATTTATTTGTATGTTGTTGATTTGTTAACAAATTATATTATATTTATTTGTATGTTGTTGATTTGTTTACAAATTTAACTAATATTTATTTGTATGCTGTTGATTTGTTAATAAATTTAACTAATATTCATTTGCAGTTTGAGGAATTGTTAACAAATTTAGCTAATATTTATTTGTATGTTGTTGATTTGTTAACAAATTAACTAATATTTTTTTGTATGTTGTTGGTTTGTGAATACATTTAACTAATATTCATTTGGAGGTTGAGGATTTGTTAACAAATTTAGCTAATATTTATTTGTATGTTGAGGATTTGTTAAAAAATTTTACTTTTATTTATTTGTATGTTGTTGATTTGTTATTAAATTTAGCTTATATTTGTTTGTATGTTGTTCATTTGTTAACAAATTACACTAATATTCATTTGTATGTTGTTGATTTGTTAAAAAATTAAACTAATATTTGTTTGTATGTCGTTGATTTTGTAACAAATTAAACTAATATTTATTTGTCTGTTGTTGATTTGTAAACAAATTTAACTAATATTTTTTTGTATGTTGTTTATTTGTTAAAAAATTAAACTAATATTTATTTGTCTGTTGTTGACTTGGTAACAAATTTAACTAATATTTTTTTGTATGTTGTTGATTTGTTAATAAATTTTGCAAATATTCATTTGAGGTTGAGGATTTGTTAACAAATTGAACTAATATTTATTTGAATGTTGCTGATTGGTTAACAAATTAAGCTAATATTTATTTGTATGTTGGTGATTTTTTAAATAATTTAGCTAATATTTATTTGTATTTTGTTGATTTGTTTACAAGTGTAACTAATATTTATTTATATGTTTATGATTTGTTTACAAATGTAACTAATATTTATTTTATGTTGATGATTTATTAAAAAATTAAACTAATATTTATTTGTATGTTGTTGATTTGTTAACAAACTTAACTAATATTTATTTTTATGTTGATGATTTGTTAATAAATTTAGCTAATATTTTTGTATGTTGATTCTTTGTTAAGAAATGTAACTAAGATTTGTTTGTATGTTGATTATTTTTAACAAATTTTACTCATATCTATTTGTATGTTGTTGATTTGTTTACAAATTTAACTAATATTTATTTGTATGTTGTTGATTTATTAACAAATTTAACTAATATTTATTTGTATGTTGTTGATTTGTTTACAAATTGTGCTAATATTTTTTTTCATGTTGTTGATTTGTTAAAAACTTTAACTAATATTTATTTGTATGTTGATGATTTGTTAATAAATTTAACTAATATTCATTTGTACTTTGTTTATTTGGTAATAAATTTAGCTAATATTTTTTTAATCTTTGTGATTTATAAACAAATTTAACTTATGTTTATTTGTATATTGTTGATTTGTTACCAAATTTAATTAATATTTATTTGTATGTTGTTGATTTGTTTATAAATTAAACTAATATTTATTTGTATGTGGTTGATTTTTTACAAATTTAACTAATATTTATTGGTATGTTGTTGATTTGTTTACAAATTTAACTAATATTTATTTATATGTTGTTGATTTGTTAACAAATGGTACTAATATTTATTTGTATGTTGTTAATTTGTTTACAAATTTAACTAATATTTATTTGTATGTGGTTGATTGTTTTACAAATTTTACTAATATTTATTTGTATGTTGTGTATTTCGTTATAAATTAAACTAATATTTATATGTATGTTGTTGATTTGTTTACAAATCTTGCTAATATTTATTTGTTTGTTGTTGATTTGTTTACAAATTTAACTTATATTTATTTATATGTTGTTGATTTGTTAATAAATTTAACTTATATTCATTTGGAGGTTAAGGATTTGTTAACAAATTTAGCTAATATTTATTAGTATGTTGTTGATTTATTAACAAATGTAACTAATATTTATTTGTATGTTGTTGACTTGTTAACAAATGTAACTAATATTTATTTATATGTTGATTATTTGTTAACAAATTGAACTAGTATTTTTTTGTATTTTTATGATATGTTAACAAATTTCGCTACTATTTATTTGTATGTTGATGATTTGTTAACAAATTTAACTAATATTTATTGGTATGTGGATTTTTTTTTAATAAATTTAACTAATATTTATTTGTATTGCGTTGATTTGTTAACAGATTTAGCTAATATTTATTTGTATGTTGTTGATTTGTTAACAAAGTTAGCTAATATTCATTTGTATGTTGTGTATTTGGTTATAAATTAAACTAATATTTATATGTATGTTGTTGATGTGTTTACAAATTTTGCTTATATTTATTTGTTTGTTGTTGATTTGTTTACAAATTTAACTTATATTTATTTATATGTTGTTGATTTTTTAATAAATTTAACTAATATTCATTTGGAGGTTAAGGATTTGTTAACAAATTTAGCTAATATTTATTAGTATGTTGTTGATTTATTAACAAATGTAACTAATATTTATTTGTATGTTGTTGACTTGTTAACAAATGTAACTAATATTTATTTATATGTTGATTATTTGTTAACAAATTGAACTAGTATTTTTGTGTATTTTTATGATATGTTAACAAATTTCGCTACTATTTATTTGTATGCTGATGATTTGTTAACAAATTTAACTAATATTTATTGGTATGTGGATTTTTTTTAAATAAATTTAACTAATATTTATTTGCATGTTGTTGATTTGTTAACAAATTTAACTAATATTTATTTGTTTGTTGTTGATTTGTAAACAAATTTAACTAATATTTATTTGCATGATGATGATGTGTTAACAAATTTAACTAATATTTAATTGTATGATGTTGATTTGTTAACAAATTTAACTAATATTTATTTGTATGTTGTTGATTTGTTAACAAATTTAACTAATATTAATTTGTATGTTGGTGATTTGTTAACTAATTTAACTAATATTAATTTGTATGTTGATGATTTGTTAACAAATTTTACTAATATTTTTTGTATGTTGTTGATTTGTTAACAAGTTTAGCTAATATTCATTTGTATCGTGATGATTTGTTTACAAATGTAACTAATATTTATTTGTATGTTGTTTATTTTTTAACAAATTTTATAAATAATTATTTTTATGTTGATGATTTTTTAACAAATTTAACTAATATTTATTTTTATGTTGTTGATTTGTAAACAAATTTTGCTGATATTTAGTTGTATGTTGTAGATTTGTTTACAAATGTAACTAATATTTACTTGTATGTTGTTGATTTGTGAACAAATTTAACTAATATTTGTTTGTATGTTGATGATTTGTTGAAAAAATTAACTAATATTTATTTGTATGTTGTTGATTTGTTAACAAATTATATTATATTTATTTTTATGTTGTTGATTTGTTTACAAATTTAACTAATATTTATTTGTATGCTGTTGATTTGTTAATAAATTAAACTAATATTCATTTGCAGTTTGAGGAATTGTTAACAAATTTAGCTAATATTTATTTGTATGTTGTTGATTTGTTAACAAATTAACTAATATTTTTTTGTATGTTGTTGGTTTGTGAATACATGTAACTAATATTCATTTGGAGGTTGAGGATTTGTTAACAAATTTAGCTAATATTTATTTGTATGTTGAGGATTTGTTAAAAAATTTTACTTTTATTTATTTGTATGTTGTTGATTTGTTATTAAATTTAGCTTATATTTGTTTGTATGTTGTTCATTTGTTAACAAATTACACTAATATTCATTTGTATGTTGTTGATTTGTTAAAAAATTAAACTAATATTTGTTTGTATGTCGTTGATTTTGTAACAAATTAAACTAATATTTATTTGTCTGTTGTTGATTTGTAAACAAATTTAACTAATATTTTTTTGTATGTTGTTTATTTGTTAAAAAATTAAAGTAATATTTATTTGTCTGTTGTTGACTTGGTAACAAATTTAACTAATATTTTTTTGTATGTTGTTGATTTGTTAATAAATTTTGCAAATATTCATTTGAGGTTGAGGATTTGTTAAAAAATTGAACTAATATTTATTTGAATGTTGCTGATTGGTTAACAAATTAAGCTAATATTTATTTGTATGTTGGTGATTTTTTAAATAATTTAGCTAATATTTATTTGTATTTTGTTGATTTGTTTACAAGTGTAACTAATATTTATTTATATGTTTATGATTTGTTTACAAATGTAACTAATATTTATTTTATGTTGATGATTTATTAAAAAATTAAACTAATATTTATTTGTATGTTGTTGATTTGTTAACAAACTTAACTAATATTTATTTTTATGTTGATGATTTGTTAATAAATTTAGCTAATATTTTTGTATGTTGATTCTTTGTTAAGAAATGTAACTAAGATTTGTTTGTATGTTGATTATTTTTAACAAATTTTACTCATATCTATTTGTATGTTGTTGATTTGTTTACAAATTTAACTAATATTTATTTGTATGTTGTTGATTTATTAACAAATTTAACTAATATTTATTTGTATGTTGTTGATTTGTTTACAAATTGTGCTAATATTTTTTTTCATGTTGTTGATTTGTTAAAAACTTTAACTAATATTTATTTGTATGTTGATGATTTGTTAATAAATTTAACTAATATTCATTTGTACTTTGTTTATTTGGTAATAAATTTAGCTAATATTTTTTTAATCTTTGTGATTTATAAACAAATTTAACTTATGTTTATTTGTATATTGTTGATTTGTTACCAAATTTAATTAATATTTATTTGTATGTTGTTGATTTGTTTATAAATTAAACTAATATTTATTTGTATGTGGTTGATTTTTTACAAATTTAACTAATATTTATTGGTATGTTGTTGATTTGTTTACAAATTTAACTAATATTTATTTATATGTTGTTGATTTGTTAACAAATGGTACTAATATTTATTTGTATGTTGTTAATTTGTTTACAAATTTAACTAATATTTATTTGTATGTGGTTGATTGTTTTACAAATTTTACTAATATTTATTTGTATGTTGTGTATTTCGTTATAAATTAAACTAATATTTATATGTATGTTGTTGATTTGTTTACAAATCTTGCTAATATTTATTTGTTTGTTGTTGATTTGTTTACAAATGTAACTTATATTTATTTATATGTTGTTGATTTGTTAATAAATTTAACTTATATTCATTTGGAGGTTAAGGATTTGTTAACAAATTTAGCTAATATTTATTAGTATGTTGTTGATTTATTAACAAATGTAACTAATATTTATTTGTATGTTGTTGACTTGTTAACAAATGTAACTAATATTTATTTATATGTTGATTATTTGTTAACAAATTGAACTAGTATTTTTTTGTATTTTTATGATATGTTAACAAATTTCGCTACTATTTATTTGTATGTTGATGATTTGTTAACAAATTTAACTAATATTTATTGGTATGTGGATTTTTTTTTAATAAATTTAACTAATATTTATTTGTATTGCGTTGATTTGTTAACAGATTTAGCTAATATTTATTTGTATGTTGTTGATTTGTTAACAAAGTTAGCTAATATTCATTTGTATGTTGTGTATTTGGTTATAAATTAAACTAATATTTATATGTATGTTGTTGATGTGTTTACAAATTTTGCTTATATTTATTTGTTTGTTGTTGATTTGTTTACAAATTTAACTTATATTTATTTATATGTTGTTGATTTTTTAATAAATTTAACTAATATTCATTTGGAGGTTAAGGATTTGTTAACAAATTTAGCTAATATTTATTAGTATGTTTTTGATTTATTAACAAATGTAACTAATATTTATTTGTATGTTGTTGACTTGTTAACAAATGTAACTAATATTTATTTATATGTTGATTATTTGTTAACAAATTGAACTAGTATTTTTGTGTATTTTTATGATATGTTAACAAATTTCGCTACTATTTATTTGTATGCTGATGATTTGTTAACAAATTTAACTAATATTTATTGGTATGTGGATTTTTTTTAAATAAATTTAACTAATATTTATTTGTATTGCGTTGGTTTGTTAACAGATTTAGCTAATATTTATTTGTATGTTGTTGATTTGTTAACAAAGTTAGCTAATATTTGTTTGTATGTTGTTGATTTGTTAACAAATTTAACTAATATTTATTTTTGTGTTGTTGATTGGTGTACAAATTTTGCTAATATTTATTTGTATGTTGTTGATTTGTTAACAAATGCATATATAATTTGTTTGGTATATGCTTTTAGTTTATTGACTAATTTTTGTAATAATTATTGTATATACGTTGTTCGTTAGTAAACAAATTCATAAAATATGTACTTATTTGTACGCTGTCCGTTTATTAATAAATTCATCTAATAGTTAATGATTTTATGCTGTTCTTTTGTTGCAAAATTCATCCAATATGTACTTATTCGTACGCTGGTCGGTAGTTAATAAATTTATCTAATTTTTACTGATTTTTTATGCTGTTCGCTTTTTTGAGAAATTCATCTGATATGTACTTATTTGTACGCTGTCCGTTTGTAAATAAATTCATCTTATATTTACTGATGTTTTATGCTTAGAAATTCATCTAATATGTACTTATTTGTACGCTGTTTGTTTGTTAATAAATTAATCTAATATTTACTGATGTTTTATCCTGTTCGTTTGTTGAGAAATTCATCTAATATGTATTTATTTGTACGCAGTCCGTTTATTAATAAATTCATCTAATATTTAATGATTTTATGCTGTTCGTTTGTTGCAAAATTCATCTAATATGTACTTATTTGTACGCTGTCCGTTTTTTAATAAATTCATCTAATATTTAATGATTTTTATGCCGTTCGTTTGTTGAGAAATTCATCTAATATGTATTTATTTGTACGCTGTCCGTTTATTAATAAATTTATCTAATATTTAATGATTTTATGCTGTTCGTTTGTTGAGAAATTCATCTAATATGTATTTATTTGTACGCTGTCCGTTTATTAATAAATTTATCTAATATTTAATGATTTTATGCTGTTCGTTTGGGTCAAAATTCATCTAATATGTACTTATTTGTACGCTGTTCTTTTGTTAATAAATTAATCTGATATTTACTGATTTCCTACGCTGTTCGTTTGTTGAGAATGTCATCTAATATGTACTTATTTCTACGTTATTTTTTTGTTAAAAACTTTCTTTAATAATCACTTATTTGTACATTGCTTTTTGTCGCAAATTTTATAATTTCTATTAGTACGGTGTTTGCTTGTTAACAAATTCAACTAATATTTACTAATTTATATGCTGTTCGTTTGTTAAAAAATTAGTTTTATCTTATCTTCTATCTTCTATCTTCTATATAAATAAAATGAAGTCATTTATTTCACCTCTGGGTTTGAATTTAGTAGGATTAAAACTCAAGACACATCATGCAAATGTAATGTGTACAAACTGCAGCACATTATATTAGGTGTGCTATAGGCCTATTACCCTTACACTTCTTCGATAACCGTACATTCCTATATTTTTTCTTATGAGAGTTCACTGCCAAAACTTATAAGAATCAATGGAAGTGGTACAATCTTTTCTCTCTATTACATTCATACACCCACCGCGACCACTTAAGACCGTTGCAGATACGCCCACAGGTGAATTTGGGAGGAAACTCGTGTTTGAGTTCTTAGTTGCTTAAAAAAATGGAATTGCATTTTACCGTCGGGCGAAACGCAACTTTCGATTACATTTATTACATGGGTTACTTATACAATTTCTTTTATTTCTTCTTTTTTACCCTTTTTTTCATTTAAAAATTTTTCCTTTTTGGGGGGCTGCGATTTGAAGGGTTACTTAAACGAAACGAACTAACCTTGGATTCCAGGTTGTACAACAAACTATAACAGTCAGCCGCTAGCGTTCTTCAAATGTTAAACGATTACTCGATTTATATATTTTATTTACTGTATTTTTCCTTCCATTATGTTTTTAGTGATTTCATACGTGATACTAGGACGGAGAGCTGACTTCTTATTTTCGGATTTGTTACTCATTCATTATTTATTTCTATACTTTGAATTTATGGTAGTTTCATAAGCACAACTAGGATATGGAATCAGATGACATTCCAATTGGTAAAAAGCGACAACAAAGAAAATAATAATAAAAAAAAAGACAAAACAAAACACATAACAAACCGTTATACTTACACCTACAAATTATACAGTTAAAAATACTTTTTTTGGGATAAAACAAACCAATAAAAAAAATTATGACTAAAATTTATTAAACATTTATTCGTTATACACGGTCAGTTTTCTGGTTTTATTTATTTATTTTTTCCCCATTTGTACTTTTTTCCTGTTTGTTTTGTTTCTTGGAATTTACAAAAAAAAAAATAAAAACAGAATAAAATAAACATAATTGCATTTCATACGGTAAGTTTTCTGGGAGTTTTTTTCCACTTGTATTCATTCCAGTCCGTTTTGTTTGTTTGTTTGTTTTGTTTTTCTGTACTCTGCGGCTGACACCGATGACTGCCGGTCTCGTCCGATCAATGCTTGACGGGAATTCACGAGAATTAAGATTAAATTATGCAGGACTAGCTTCATTTTTTTCTTCACTTTTTCTTGGGCCTACACCCACAAATGATTTCCTAACGCCCTTTCTTACATTTTTCCCCAGTTTTTGCCATTAATAATTTCAATTTTACGCGCATAAAACACATAAAAATAACATTATACATATTTGGGTCCTTTTGCTTACCGGGGGGGGGGCAAATAGAGTTTCATTTCTTTGCCAGATTGGACACTAACAGAACAAATTCAACATAAATCATTACTAGTTTATTTCGTTTTACTCACGTCATATATTAGCTAAACCAGTGGGGGGCATCTATAAATATAAAAGCGAAAATGTGTATGTGTGTGTGTGTGTGTGTGTGTGTTCGCTTCTTCTTGTGTGTGTCCGCGAATGCTTTGACTTCCTCGCACCTATTTATTTCGCTTCATAAACCTTCATATAACGCCTTTATCAGTTCCTATCCATCGTGGCACAGAAGCTTAGGTGACTGGCTTTTTCCTCTTTCGTTTCACCTTCGCGTCAAGGCCAAAACTTTTTTTTTCTTTTACACCTCTTTTTAACACACAAACATCCAAACACCCGGGTAACGCCGGGTACCTCCGCTAGTATTTAATAGTTTGTACGTTGTTCGTTTGTTAACAAATCTATCAAAAGTAACTTATTTCTATCTCGTTCGTTTTATTTATTTGTACGTTTTTCATTTCTTATCAAATACATATAATATTTACTTATTTGCACAATGTTTGTTTCTTAACAGATTTATCTAACATATATGTATTTGTATATTGTTCATTTGTTAACAGTTTTTCTGATATTTCATAATTTGTACATTGTGCATTAGTTTACAAATCCATTAAATAATAACTTATTTATGCGCGTTACGCGTATTAACAGATAAATCGAATATTTACTTATTTGTACGTTCATGTTTTGTTAACAGATTCATCTAATAATTATTTTCTTGCACATTGTTTGTTTGTTAACAAATTAATTTAAAATTTACTTATTTGTAAGTTGTTTGTTAATTACCAAATTCACAAAATAATTACTTATTAGTACGGTGTTTGTACATTAAATAATTTATCTGAGATTAATTTACTGATTATTACGTTGTTCATTTGTTAACAAATTAATCTTATATTAAACAATTTGTATGGTATTCATTTTTTTACAAGCCTGGCTAACATTTCCTTATTCATACGTTGTTGTTTTTTCTTATCAAATTCATAAAATAATTACTTATTAATGCGATGTTCTTTTGTTAAGAAATTTATCTAGTATTTACTTATACTTATTTATACGCTGTTTGATTGTTAAGAAATTACTGGTATATTTATCAAGTTGTACGTTATTTGTTTCTTAACAAATTCATAAAAATACAACTTATTTTAATGTTGTTTATTTGTTAACAAATTCGTCTGATAATTACATTTTTGTGCGTTCCTCCTTTGTTAACAAATTCCTTTAATATGTTTTGATTTGTACGTTGTTCGTTTGTTACCAAATTCCTTTAATATTTTCTTATTTGTCGCTGTCTATTTGTTAACAAATTCATCTAATAATTCTTTACTTGTATGTTTTTCGTTTGCTAATAAATTCATTTTATATTTACGTATTTGTACGGTGGTTGTTAACAAATTCTATCTCATATTTACTTATTTTTACGTTGTTAGTTTGTCAACAAATTTACCTAATATTTTCTTATTTTTACGTTGGTTGTTTGTGAATAAATTCATCCAATATTTACTTATTTTTACGTTGGTCGTTTTTGAATAAATTCATCCAATATTTACTTATTTTTACGTCGGTCGTTTGTGAATAAATTCATCGAATATTTACTTATTTATACGTTGGTCGTTTGTGAATAAATTTATCCAATATTTACTTATTTTTACGTTGGTCGTTTGTGAATAAATTCATCCAATATTTACTTATTTTTACGTTGGTCGTTTGTGAATAAATTTATCCAATATTTACTTATTTTTACGTTGGTCGTTTGTGAATAAATTCATCAAATATTTACTTATTTTTACGTTGGTCGTTTGTGAATAAATTCATCCAATATTTACTTATTTATACATTGGTCGTTTGTGAATAAATTCATCCAATATTTACTTATTTTTACGTTGGTTGTTTGTGAATAAATTCATCCAATATTTACTTATTTTTACGTTGGTCGTTTGTGAATAAATTCATCCAATATTTACTTATTTTTACGTTGGTCGTTTGTGAATAAATTCATCAAATATTTACTTATTTATACATTGGTCGTTTGTGAATAAATTCATCCAATATTTACTTATTTTTACGTTGGTCGTTTGTGAATAAATTCATCCAATATTTACTTATTTTTACGTTGGTCGTTTGTGAATAAATTCATCCAATATTTACTTATTTTTACATTGGTCGTTTGTGAATAAATTCATCCAATATTTACTTATTTTTACGTTGGTTGTTTGTGAATAAATTCATCCAATATTTACTTATTTTTACGTTGGTCGTTTGTGAATAAATTCATCAAATATTTACTTATTTTTACGTTGGTCGTTTGTGAATAAATTCATCCAATATTTACTTATTTATACGTTGGTCGTTTGTGAATAAATTCATCCAATATTTACTTATTTATACGTTGGTCGCTTGTGAATAAATTCATCCAATATTTACTTATTTATACGTTGGTCGTTTGTGAATAAATTCATCCAATATTTACTTATTTATACGTTGGTCGCTTGTGAATAAATTCATCCAATATTTACTTATTTATACGCTGTCCGTTTATTAACTAATTAATCTTATACTTATTTGTTTTATGTTGTTTGTTCGTATTGTGGGGAACCGCCCTCTGAATGGACACATGAGCAAAAAGAAAAAAAAAATCCAAAAACATGGGTGAAGAGTGAAAGAAGGAAGAAATCTATTTTTCAATATTTTTTCATTAATTTTTGTTAATTTTAACTGAAAATCCTTATTTTGCATATCATTATTATTATAGCATATAATAAGTGGAAAAATTAATCCTAAAAATGGTAAAATCACATGTTGGCGAGGATATAAAAACGAGTTGCAGGATTAAGACAGTTCCAAATGATTTACAAGCATATGTTTTTACATTTTAAGAAAACAAAATGTGAAAACATCTCTTTCTGTAGTGAAGCGAATTCAAAGTCTTGTAAAAAGCTTGGTAAAAGGGAAATCTCGATCTGGACGCCCTAGAGCATCCACTTTGAAGGATGACCACAGGCTTAAAGTAACTGTTTTGAAGGATTGAAAGAAAACTTATATTGACCATAGCAAAGAATTCAAAACAGTAGCTGGAAATTCTCTGTCTAGATATACAATATGTAGACGAATGAAAGAAATGTGATTTTCTTCTAAAAGGTGTGCAAAGAAGCCATTTTTATCTAAGAAGAACATCAATGACAGAAAGGGATTTTTCTAGTGTTATGGCAAGAAAGATACAGACTGGTTCAGGAATGTTTTCTGGTTAGATAGAATCAAGATTTTGTCTTGTTAGTGATGCTCCCGATGCTCCCAAACGGTGCAATCGAAGAACTGGAGAAAGATTTTCGCCAAGTTGCATAAAAACGACAGTTTAACACGGGAATGGAGGGATAATGGTATGAGGAACTTTTACTGCAGGAGTTGTGGAACATATTAGATATGAGAAGTCAATCAATGCAAAGGAATACATTCAAATATTAGAAACAGGATTGTTACCAAGAATCCAGAAGCTGGAAATATCCCAGGGCATTATTTTTCAACATGATAATGCCCCTGCACACACTGCTAAAGTCACAAAAACATGTTCTTCTAATAATTTAATTAATGTGATATTTTGGCTAGATCAAAGTTCCGATTTAATCCCAAATCGAGAATATTTGGTCCATAATATCTCGTGCATTGGCCGGAAGAACTTTTTCGAATTATCACAAACTGTGGGAAGCTGTGCAAAGCGAATGGAATAGCATCTCCTCTTCACTGTGTTCCACTTTGGTTGATAGCATGTCTAAAAGGATTGACCTTTTAAAGAAACCAAAAGGGAATGCGATTCCATCCTAAGCATTTATTAAAGTAAATGTCTTGTTCTGTGTTCTTAGTTTCGTTTAAGTTTCCTTGTCCAATTGTTCTTTGTTCAATATAGCTTTTAATGCAATAAATGTATAAAATTAGTTTGGCCCATTTTTTTCGCTCACGAGTGTATACCGAAACTCTTAACAATCCCAGGTAGGGTTCTGGTGCCGGAGTTAACCTCGCATGCTCAGGGGAACGCAAAAAACTCTTTTCATTCTGTAACACTCTGTCTTTTATTTATACATGTCTTGTCTTACACCGTTGTTCTGTTTTTATTGTGACTAACTCAGAACCATAACACTGGCGACAGAAGAATTCGAGAAACGCACTCACGCTGAAACCCTAATACCTTCCCAATCCAACACCAATAAATCAATGTTCCCATAACACTGTCCACAAAGGATTCGAAAACTCACGAAAAAAAAAAGAAGGAATTTAATAAACCAGTGTCAATAGGAAGATTAGAGGAAGAATTTTTTCTCACGGTAACTCAAAAGAAAAAAAAACAACAAACGAACAAATAACGACTCTGTTAATGCACTAAAAAAGATTTAACCGTGTAAAACCCAATTTCCCGGAAAAAAAAAATTCAGAACCAGATAAGCACGAGACGAAAAACTGTGAGTTGTAGAGGACTGGTTGATATATTATATATATCCCCCAGTCAAACAGTTCAGGTCTCTTGCTTTTGTAGTTGTTTCCGGTGGTCTTTTGCGCATGTGTGGATTTTCTTTAAAGGGAAGTGACGTTGCCCATGTGTGCGTACGTGTGCGTACATGTGTGTACGTTAGCGTATGTGTGTATTCACATGAATGTGAGTGTATGTACGTGAACATGAATATATGTACGTGTGTGTAAGTGCACGCGTATGTATGACAAGAAAAGTGGCTTGAGATGTGAACGCATGTTTTGTGTGAGACTAGAACAGGCTTGCACAATACTCCCCTTCACAGGAAAAAAATATGCAGTGTATATATATATATATTTTTTTAAATAAGTAATGTTTTGGGCAATTGACTTTTCGTCCTGTTTTTTGCTGTTGGTGTGGTTGGTTCAAAAACGGAGTGTGTTCATAAAAAAAAGTATTTACTTACGCGTGGAAAAGGCGTTTACTCTTTTTTATGGCTGACATTTGTTTGTTTGTCTGTTTGTTTTTGTGCTGACATCTGCAACGAATTACTTGGACAGTGAAGTGAATTGTTCGTTTGGAAGGAAAATTTTTGTTTGCGTTGATGTGGTGTGAGCAGTTGAGGTGTCTTCGTAAGTGAGTCTGTACGGGCGCTTGTTGTGCATTCGTTGGTGTTGAACGGTGGATGTCCAGTTGCCGGCTGTCAATGACACTTCCAGTTGTGAGTCTATCCATGTGCGTGGTGCATCTCAACTCGTATTGTTGATTCAACTTCTTCCTATGTGTTAATAGGGACGTCCTGTTATTGTTACTTTGTTGTTGCATTTGCTGTGTGGGAGAGAATGTGTATAGACCCATGTGATTTTGCTTCTCGCATTTGTTGTAGGGTAATGTCAGGAAACTGTGAAAAATGTTTGTCGAGCTCGAATCTTTTAAAATTCGGTATGAAGTCGACAGCTCCGTGTTTATTTTTCTTTGCCGAGTCTGACGAGGGGTATCGTCATTGTTGTTCGTCCGCTGCTGGAGAAATTCTTTTTCCTTGCCGTCTGTATACCCAACGTTGCTTGTCTCTAGTCAAATAATGGAGTGATGTGCCGGTTGTCTGAAAATGAAAAGAATTCTGGAAAAACGAGGTCCGTTAGCGCGAAGAAGAAAAGAGGGGGTTCAATGCCATTGTTGCTTATTGAGATTCTTGTCGGTAGTAGTTCACTTGTTGTTTTTCTTTGTTGAAAAGTTCGCCTTTTTTTTGTTTATCAAATAAAACGCGTGTCTCACTCAAAACAATTCATTAAAAAAAAAAATAGGGTCACCATGCGTGTTCATTATCACATCGGCTGGTAGCCAGTTTGTAGCCTGACGAGGGTTATAGAAGGAAATGCGTGTTCATATCACATTCAGGTGTCACCACTTTGTTGCGAGACTTGTGGTATAGAAGGAAATGCGTGTTCATCTCACGTTCGGGTGTCACCAGTTTTTAGTTGACTGTTGGATATATTATATATATCCCCCAGTCGTACAAAATAGGAAAAATGAATTGTTTTGAGGAAGAAACGAACAACGCGTTTATTGAAATAAACGAACTAGAATTCATTTCGTGAAGAAACAAATTAAGTGAAAGGATACATCACGTGTTTAGTTTGGCGTGTGTCTCTCGCTGTTAGCTGGTAAGAGAGAAAGTCTATTGTTGTAGAGAGAGAGAGAGAGAGAGAGAGAGAGAGAGAGAGAGAGAGAGAGAGAGAGAGAAAGTCAATCCAGGCCATGCAGAGAGAAAGTGTGTAAGGTGTACGTACTGTCTGTTGGCTCTTGTCCCACACATAGTAACAGGGACGTGAGGAGCGCGGGCGCGCGCCCCGAAGCAAGTGATTTGTCCGACGACCGCCCAGGTCGGGAGCCGAATCGAAAGGAAGGAAACAGCTCAGGTCTATTGCTTTTGTAGTTGTTTCCGGTGGTCTTTTGTACATGTGTGGATTTCCTTTAAAGGGAAGTGACGTTGCCCATGTGTGCGTACATGTGTGTACGTTAGCGTGTGTGTGTGTATGCACATGAATGTGAGTGTATGTACGTGAACGTGGATATATGTACGTGTGTGTAAGTGCGCACGTATGTTTGTGTGCGCGTATGTGTATGGCAAGAAAAGTGGCTTGAGATGTTAACGCGTGTTTTGTGCGAGACTAGAGACTAGACGCGTGTTTTGTGCGAGGCTTGCACAAAGTAAAATCTTTTTACAAAAAAATTGTGTCGATCCATCCTACCGGAAAACATTTCAAAAGCTCTGAAAGAACAAAAATAATATCAAATTCTTAATCTTCTTATTGTGTTGAGTGTTAAATACAAAAAACAAAAACAAAAAAATCGTCGGTGTTCTCTTTGCATGACTAAAGAGAAAAAAAAATTACTCACCCTGGAAAAAATTTGCATATTTTTTTTTTTTTTTTTACTGTTAATTGTTCTCATTGTTTGACTTTTTTTACGCTAAAGGAACAAATAAAAGCAATTTTTGCACGTCTGAGAGCATTTATGTTTGTGTCGGTTAAACGGCATAATTAAAGGTAAAAACGAGATTAATATATATATATTTTTTGATAGCTCTGTTTCCTTTTTGTCCAAAGAAAGAAAATTCAAACGTCTTAAAATTGCAACGAACATTTTATTTTGAAACGTATTTTTCCCAACTGTTTCAAAAAATGTGAAAATAATCATTATTTTCCGCCTGGAATTTGCAAAAGAGAGAAAAAAGGAGCGAACTACAAAATTCGCTTTCCTGACAAACGAGATAAAAAAAGATTAAATTAGTACCTTTTCTCTCTCTCTGAATAAATCAACAAGACAAGATGGAGGAGCTAATGTCAACTTTGGCTCAGATAACGAAACTGCAAATTGAACCAAAAAGGATACAAAAAACTTATTGGAGAAATGGGAAGAAAAACAGGAAATCATGCCACATCATCAACAAAAGCTAGAAGAACAAGTCAAATTACAGAAACAATGATCCGAGCACTTAATGGAACATTAAAAACAATTAATGGAACATCAAAAACAATCGTCCAAACGCCAACAACGGACAGAGGAACTACTGACACAAATTTTAAAGAGTAACGTGCACGCGGAAAATGATTCAGCTTTTTCTCAAAATAGATAATTTCAAATAAGAAGCTGAAAAATCATTCGCAGCTTATTTCAGGAAGATATGAAGACTTTTTCAATATCGGTAACTGGTCTGACCAGAAGACTCGACTGTTACTACATAAGTTTGAAACAACTGAACACGACAAATTCGTGGACTTCATCTTACCACGGAAAACCGCAGAGTTATCGTTCAACGAGACGGTAAATCTGCTAACGGAACTATTCTCCCCCAAAATGCCTCTTTTCCATAAGAGATAGAGATGTTTGAATGTGACCAAAGACAATAATGACGGCTTTGTCACGTACGCAGCAGTAGTCAACAAACATTGCGATGACGTCAAGTTGTCGGAATTAGCAGCAGACAATTTTGAATTCCTTGTCTTTGCACAAGATTTAATCTCAGGAAAAAATGCGGAAATCAGGCGCAGGGTTGTAACGAAGTTAGAAAACGAACTTAACTTGACACTACAAAAACTGACTGAAGATTTTCAAAACGTGAAAATAATTTAAAAAAAAAATGACGCGAGAAGCACCGAGACCTTGTTTCAAATGTGGTGGTAAACATCGGCTCAAAGATTGCCCATACTTAACAAGAAAATGTCTTGCATGTAATAAAATGGGACATAAAATTTCTCACTACAGTTAAAATTATTAGGTTGTCCAGAAAATAATGGCCATTTCAGGAAGTCTGTTTTGAAATTGGATTTTATCATAGGATTTTTATTATATTTCCGGTAAACATCAACATGATTATTGATTTATATGTGCTCTTTAATAATTTCTTACTTTTTTCTTTCAGAAAACGTTTTATGAGCGAATGAGCCCATAATTTGGAATATGAGAAAAGAAGACTTACGATTACTTTTCCTGCATGAGTTTAAGCTTGGTAACAATGCTTCTCAAACAACTGCAAATATCAATAGGGCATGGGGAGAAGGCATCATAAGTGATAGAACAGTACGAAGGTTGTTTCAAAAATTTCGTAGTGGTGATGAGAGCCTTAAAGATGAAGAAGGTAGAGGACGGCCATCTAATCTTGACAATGAAAATTTGAGAGCCATTGTTGAGCAAAAACCACGGCAAAGTGTCAGGGAAATGTCTCGGGAACTTGGTGTCAGCAGTTCAACAGTGTCGGACCATCTGAAGCAAATTGGCAAGGTGAAAAAGCTCGACAAATGGGTCCCACATGAGCTCAATGAAAATCAACAAGCTCGACGTTTTGAAGTGTGTTCGATGCTCTTTTTGCGAAGCATTAATGATCCATTTCTTGACCAATAGTCACCTGTGACGAAAAGTGGATCCTTTATGATAATCGGAAACGATCAGGTCAATGGCTTGATTGTGATGAACCACCCAAACATTTTCCAAAGCCAAAGTTTCACCAACAGAAGATTATGCTGACTGTTTGGTGGTGTGCAATTGGTGTTATTCATTACAACTTTCTGAATGCTAATCAGAGCATCACGGCAGAGGTTCACTGCAATCAACTCGAAGAAATGCATCATCATTTACAAAAATTGAGACCTGCATTAGTGAATAGGCGTGATCCAATCCTGCTCCACGATAATGCGCGGCCTCATGTTGCGAGAATGCGACTGCAGAAACTCACAGACTTGGGATACGAAACTTTACCACATCCTCCTTATTCTCCAGATCATTCACCCACGGACTACCATTTTTTCAAGCATTTAGCCGCTTTTTTAAGCAACAAAACTTTCAGATCTAATGCAGAGGTTGAATCTTTTTTCAAAGATTTCTTAGCATCTAAGCCAAAGAATTTTTTATCAACGAGGCATACATGATCTAGTTGATAGATGGCAAAAATGCATGGCTGTTCAAGGATCATACTTTGACTAATTTCAATGCCTAGTGTCACCTATTTGATTAATAAATCCTTTTTCTCTAAAATTGGCCATTATTTTCCGGACAACCTAATAGAACAAAAGCCGAGTGCGTCAAACCTTAACTTAAAAAAAAAAAAAAAAAAAAAAAACCTACGTAAATACGTAACTAAGTCAAAATTCTCGGCATGGATATTAAATTTCAGTTAGACATTGGGTTGGATATTACAATACTAAACTTCAAAGCGTGGAAGAAATTACGAAAACCAACCATGCTAAGAATCCATAGAATGGCAAAAGCCATCAACGGCACTAAAGTTAATTTTGAGGGTGAATTAATCACCAACGCCACTTTGCTGAGAAAACTAAAAAGTTCAAAATATATGTATTAATAAATAGTGAAAACCTGTTCAGCTCTGATTGGATGGATGAGTTGAACCCGCGAGACTTACCTATCTCCACATTTTGCAAAAAATAAATAAATAAATAAATAAATAGAAGCCTGTCCAGTGGAAATTAAGAAACTAATAACTAGCTTAAAGGAAGAATTCCCAGATGTATTCACTCCTGGCCTTGGGAGGTGTACAAAAATGGCCGCGGATTTTAAGCTGAAATCGAACACACAACCAGTTAAAAAAAAAACGTAATGTTCCACTCACATCCTGTAATGTTGTGACCCTTTCGGCTGTGATCATAGCGTAACATCTGTGTTAACTGTGGCAAGCAGGGTCAAAACATTATTATTATTATTATTATTATTATTATTATTATTATTATTGGCTCACATGGAGCTTTCACACAAGTCAACAAACGATCTGATTGGAAACCTTTGGTGTTCTCTGGAGGCTGAGTGACAACAATTATTATTATTATTATTATTATTATTACTAGTTGCTTCGAGCGACAGCGGGTCGCTGGATCAATTATTATAATTAGAATTAAAAAAAAAAACAATTAAATTGGAAGAAAATGATTGACTATCTATATTTTTATAAAGTAATAGGGTTCGTGTGTTTCTGTCTGTGTGTACAGCTCTCAATCATCAACGAAATATAAAGGAGGTAAGAGGGTAGATCTCTCCTGGTAGAGAAACATTAGAACCCATTTTAGGATGTTTCTGTTATAGGAGACATAAGAATCAATGCCTAATTTCTTTATATACTAGTCTACAAACCACCCCCATATCGAATGACTTATGCTCATTTGCATATCACATTATATTAAATCTCTTTAACTAATTACCTCGACCTTATTACATATTGGAAATATTCTAATCATTTCAACTGTACTATTTACAAAATCTATTTAACATTTAATTATTTAATATATTTTCATTTAATTTTATATTCGATTTACGTATATTATCAAAACAATTCATTGGCGAGGAAAGCTTTATGTTTTGGGATTGTATTGAAAATGTAATGGAAATTTCAATTTCGTTCCGTTTTAATCTTTTATATTTTACTTGCCAATATAATTGAAAGAATACAATTCAACTATCGTAATTTTATATAAATAAACAAAAACAAATATTTTAAAATAAAACTTTATTAAAAAAGAAATAATTTTATTTTTAAATGAAAAAAATCAATTTAGTAAAATAATTGTATTAAACACCCCCAGCCTTGTCAGCAAACCTGTAAACCTATAAAAGTTAACATTTCGAATGTAAACAGTGATTTTTCGATTTTGTTAGCGCTTGCCGCAATTAAAGACAATTAAAACGGAACTAACTTTATTTCCATTCTATTTTTTAAACAACCCCCAAAACATAACGCTCTCTTCTAGTTATAGCCAATTTTTTTTAATTAAATAAAACAGGTCAAAATAAACAGATAAGCGCATTTTCTTTTACATTTTTCTTACAACCATTGTCATTTAACCAACTGCAGGATACCGTTACTTTTGTGGGGTTGTTTTGAAAATGGCACGGAGATTATAATTTCGTTCCAATTTAATCTTTCTGGTCGAGCCTATTTCGAAAGCCTGTCTTATCATAGATTTGAACTACAAATAATTTATTACATTTTGATTATTACTATCTTAAGACTTAAAGCTTATATTTATTTCATTTTTCTATTTATATATTGAATTAGTTATTTCCAGTCTTATTTAAACTTAGTGCTTTCTTTAAACCGGATGAACCTTTTATAAAAATATGAGTTTAACGTAAAGAACACGAACAAGGTTTTATTCAACTGAATTTCTTCCAGTTTACTAACAAAATATATAAATTTAAAAGAGATATAAATAATAAAATAAAAAGGTTATGTAATTTAAAAGAAATACACGTACTCACAAAAGCAGAACTTTTTTTACACATTTTTTTCTTTAAAACCATAACAATGAGACTAACAATTACCTAGATCTTAGTAATTATTTGTTTTAATAGAACTGTTTTAATTGTACTGTTTACTTAGTTAACCTAAGTTGGTATTACATTTATTTTACATTTACTTTTTTTTTTAATTATTACTTTTAGACTGTGACGTTTACACCCGGAAGTAATGAGTCACACGTAGGTCGCTTTTATTCATTCCTTTTGGTCAAGATCAAAGTGTAGTATCTGTTCTTCAGATGCTGCACTTCATTTTCTTGTTCTCTTTCGGTGGAGGAGAAATCCTTCACGACTGAGACAATTTTTATTTTTGTACCTTTTCTCCACGTTAAAAAACGACCCTGGTATCTAACTCTGTCCCGTGGGGAGGCATAGTAAATAGGTACAATATAATTGTTTATAATTGTACTATTCAGAAATATTATTTATAGTTCGTCCATTTCAGTTAGTATACATTTCCTTTACGCTTAATTAATTTACAATCATTAATATCGTTAAACAATTCCGTTTAAAACCGAAATTATGCCACCCAAACGAAGTAGAAACGAAAGTGAGGAAGAAAGAATGGAAAGATTGGAAGCTAATAGACTAAGAGTTGCTGCAATTCGCTCCAATGAAAACAATTCAGATAGAGAAAGACGTCTAGAACTTAACAGGATACGTCAAAGAGAAAGGAGAGCAAGACTATCAGATTTGGAAAGAGAAACCCAACGTGAAGCTGACAGAACTAGACATGTTGTAAGGCGGTTAAATTCATCACAAGATGAAATTCAAGAAAGGCAAAGATATGCACTGGAAAGAGAAGCAATATTACGATCGAATGAATTATATGAGGTAAGTAGACGTACACAAGGTCAGTTGAGAGTGGCTCAACGACATCAGAATGAATCGGAAACCCAACGAAGCTTTCGCCTATACCAACGGCAACAACGAGAGGCTGCATGGAGAGAGAGTATGACTTTGCCCCAGCAATTGACAGAAAACGAGGCAGCTAGACAACGAATGACTGCTTTGAGACACCATGAAATAGAACACTGCAATAGAAAAGGATTGCTCTACAACAAAAATGACTCTCTCACTACAGCTGATATAGGAAAAATGGACAAAGTATGTCAACATTGCTCAGCTGTAAAATTTAAAGGAGAAACCCCTGGTTGTTGTTGTTCTTCTGGCAAAGTTGTGCTTGATAGCTTTCCACCACTGCCTCAGTTGCTTCAAGATTTGCTCTCCGGCAATGGTCCCATCTCTAAAGATTTTCTGCAAAATCTACGCAGTTATAACAATTGTTTTGCAATGACATCATTTGGTCACAAAATTGCGGCAGTACATGGGTGGAATCCTTCTTTTAGAATTCGAGGCCAGGTTTGCCACCAGATTGGGAGTCTTTTACCACCTGAAGATGAAACAGCAAAGTTTATTCAAGTCTACTTCTTGGATAGTCTGGAAGAGGAACTACATAATCGGGGACGTGACAGTAGACTCAATAGAGACATTCTCCGAAGTCTGACTGAATTTTTACATGAGAACAACAGCTTCATTTGTCAGCTAAAAACAACAAAGGAGAGGATTGAAGAAGAACACTTGGTAGAACATAAAGTTGTCATAAGGGAAGACCGAAGGCCGCAAGAAGAGCATCCACGGCGATTCAATGCTCCAACAACAACGTATGAGATTGGAATATTAATGGAGAATGAACCAACAGCTAACCGGGATATTGTCTTGCGTTTTAGAAATGATACATTAAAATGGATCTCCGAACTACATCCCCTCTACGATACTTTAATGTACCCGTTAATGTACCCCTATGGTTCTCCATCTTACAACATCTACATGAAGGCATCCAATGGGCGAAAAGTTACCCAACAGCAATTTTATTCGTACCATTTAATGACTCGGCCTGGAAACTATTTTCTCTGGTACCGAAGGCTATTTCAACAATGGCTGGTGGATGTGTACTGCAAGATTGAAACAGAACGTTTACAGTTCCTGAGGCATGAGCAACAGACCCTGAGAGCTGACAATTATAGAAACTTGAGAGATTCAATTCTTAGGAAGGATGGGAATCCAGAACAGTTTGGTCAACGAGTTGTACTTCCGGCAACTTATACAGGAGGCCCTCGATACATGTTTGAGCGTCAAAGTGATGCCATGGCATATGTTCGGCGAATGGTCCGAGCCGACCTCTTCATCACGTTCACAACAAATCCAAAGTGGACAGAAATTACAGAAAATTGTCTTCAAGGGCAAGACCCTCAGGATCGTCCAGATATTGTTGCCAGGGTTTTCAGGCAGAAGCTAAAAAAGTTACTTGAATTTATTAAAAAGGGAGGATTTGGCAGGTTGAGGGCTTTCCTGTACAGTATTGAATATCAAAAAAGAGGACTGCCGCATGCACACATCCTCACCTGGCAGGCCCCAGAGGACAAACTTCTACCAGAAAAAATGGATCTCTGCATATCTGCAGAGATCCCTGACAAAGAGGAAGATCCTGATCTTCATGCTAAAGTGATGGCACATATGGTGCATGAACCTTGTGGACCATTTAATCCAAATTGTCCATGTATGATTGACAACAAATGTTCCAAAAAATAACCAAAAGAATTTCTTCAGTGTACCGAGCAAGGCCAAGACTCTTACCCCAAGTACAGGCGAAGAAAACCAGAAGATGGAGGCCAGACTGGTACAATAAGGATGAAGAGAAATGGTCGGTATGTTAATCAAGAAATAACAAACCAGTGGATTGTTCCGTACAAAAAGGTCCTCCTTCAGCAGTTCAACGCTCACATTAACGTAGAAATTTGCAGCTCGATCCAAAGCATCAAATATGTCCTCAAATACGTGAATAAAGGATGTGATCAAGCAGTGTTTGAACTACAAAGAACTGATGGAGCAGCTAACCAACAAGGCCAAGTACAAAGTCACATTGTGGATGAGATCCAGCAGTTCCAGAATGCAAGGTATGTCGGCAGTTCAGAGGCGGCCTGGAGGATATTGGAACATCCCATCCATGAACATTTCCCCCCAATTGTACAACTTTCTGTTCATCTTGAAAATGGGCAGCATGTCATGTTCTCAGCTGATACTGCTCTGGAACGAGCCCAAGGTCCACCGCCTGCCACAACTTTGACAGCATTTTTTCAACTCTGCCATGAGGATGACTTTGCAAGGGGTCTCAAATACGTAGAAGTCCCTGAGTTTTACACTTGGAACAAATCGACAAAGAAATGGATGAGAAGAATGCGTGGGGTACAAGTTGAAGGTACTGAAAATGATGATATATGGAAGGCACCATGCATTGGGAGAATCTACACGATTAGTCCAAAAGCAGGGGAGTGTTATTTCTTACGCCTGTTGCTCAATGAGGTTGCTGGTCCAACTTCATTTCAAAATTTGCGAGCATACAATGGTCAGGTGTTTGAAACATACAGAGCAGCGTGCCTTGCTCAAGGCCTTCTAGAAAATGACCATCACTTGCATCAAGCAGTAGGAGAGGCAAGTGCCACTCAATCCCCTTCAAATTTGCGAAGCCTATTTGTGATAATTTTAACAGCCTGTGAGCCAAGAAATCCTCTTGAGATCTGGATGGCTTTTCGTGATGTAATATCTGAAGACATTCTTCACAGATACAGGCAAGAAGTTAACAATCCAGAAGCAGATT
This sequence comes from Euprymna scolopes, assembly GCF_053919585.1. Lineage (NCBI taxonomy): Eukaryota > Metazoa > Mollusca > Cephalopoda > Sepiida > Sepiolidae > Euprymna > Euprymna scolopes. Next base: position 28,791,945 of record NC_136493.1, read on the forward strand.
TTAATGAGGACATCTACAATAAAACCCTTTGTCTAATTGAAGAAAAAGTTCTCCTTATGTGCGGTCAACCATTGGCAAGCTATGGATTACCTGCACCAACGCAAGGGAGAGATGAAAGACTCGCGAGAGAGTATCAACGTGAAGTTACTTATAATCTTGAAGAACTTTCCCTACAAGCAGAAAATATGCAAGAAAAACTGACCGATTCTCAAAAAGAAGTTTACAATTCATTCATGGCAATGTTGGAAGCACAAGGTTAAATGAACAAAAACATGATGTTTCTTGATGCTCCAGGTGGTACGGGCAAGACTTTTGTAATCAATTTGATCCTTGCAAAGATTAGATATATGAGAAAGATTGTGCTTGCAACAGCATCCAGTGGCATTGCTGCTACTCTACTACAAGGTGGCCGCACTCTTCACAGCACTTTTAAAGTACCCTTGGATACTCATCGAATGGATCAGCCAGTTTGCAAAATTACTGGTAACTCAGCCTTGGCAAATGTAATTAGAGGCACCTCTGCAATCATTTTAGACGAAGCCCCAATGACGCACAAGAGTGCTTATGAAGCAATTGACCGAACACTGCAAGACATCACAGGAAACAAGAATCCCATGGGTGGCATTCCAACCTTATTTTGCGGTGATTTCCGTCAAATCCTCCCAGTGGTTAAAAATGGCACAAGGGCTAACATTGTCAATGCAAGTTTGAAACAATCCTATCTCTGGAGGCACGTTATAGTGAAGAGACTGACTACTAATATGAGAGCCTATATCTCTGATAACACAGCTGCAGCAGACTTCTCAAAATTGCTTCTCCAAATCGTAATGGTCAGTTTCCTATCACTTCTTCACCTGACACAATTAAGATTCCAACTGCGCTTGGTAAATGTGTCGGTAATCAGAAGCAACTGAAAGACAAAGTGTACCCAGACCTGCAAAACAATGGAAAATCACCGGATTGGCTTGCTGAGAGGGCTATTATTTCGCCATTAAACAGCAATGTGAATCATTTGAACAATTCAATAATGGATGAATTTCCAGGAGACACAAAGCAATACAAGTCAGTTGATTCGGCTACTAATGAATATGAAGCTGTTCACTACCCTGTGGAGTTTTTAAACTCTTTGGAGATATCTGGAATGCCTCCACACATTTTAAATCTCAAAATTGGATCGCCAATCATGATTCTTCGATCCTTGGAACCACCAAAAACAACAAACGGAACCAGATGTGTTATCACCAGATTGCACACCAATGTACTTGAGGCCACCATTTCCTGTGGTCTCTACAAAGGCGAAACCGTTCTACTGCCAAGGATCCCCTTAGTTCCATCGGACTCAGAACTTCCATTTAAATTCCGGAGACTCCAATTTCCTGTGAAGGTGTGTTTTGCAATGAGCATAAACAAAAGTCAAGGTCAGACATTTAACACCATTGGCGTAGACTTGACATCAGACTGCTTCAGTCACGGTATGTTCTACGTCTCCATCAGCCGGACAGGAAGTTCAGAAAAACTCTACATTCTGGCTCCAAATCAAAGCAGCAGAAATGTAGTTTACCCTGAGGCTCTTCAGTGAAAAGTTCGAGAAATGGATATGAGGAAAAACTGACATGATCTGATTGTGGTAAGTTTTTAGTATTGAATGTGCAAGATAAAATTTAAGCAAGAGTTGAAAATTACTTCAATGAAAAATTTACTATGTAACATCAAGTAACCTTCCTTTTTGATGAAAATGTTTTGTGAAGTTCCTGATTGAATTTCAGTCACTACGAGAGGTAGTTAAAATGTTAATCACCTTATGCAATCGTTGCTCTTACAACATCAACTTACTGGAAAGGTGCCCACAGATTTTGGTACCCGAGTGCGCAACAAAGCTCCGTGCGAAGCACGGGTATCTTTGCTAGTATATAATAATATCGCAAAAGGTGTGTGGAAAATATAAAATAGATGTAAACATGATATTTGGTTCGCATAAACAAATAACTAGATTGTGTTTACATCAGCTGTTGGTCTGAGACATGTAATGAGAGACGTGATGAAATGTAGATTTGGGGAGATTCTAGGTAGTCGTTAGCTGGACATCAGAGGGAACGGACGACTCAAGAGGGGAATTGGTCTTCATAGCGCAGGGAGCGGCGTCATTTCAGGCGGCCAAGATGTAAAAACGTGTAATCTCTGAAGATGCTTGCCGGACCATGAAAATAAATGTTCGTAAATAATTCAGGTATGTGTTGTGTTATTTACATCTGTTAAAAAGAACTGTCTGTCTACAACTGTTTCGATACGTCCACGTCAATCGTTTCCTGTTAAAACTATTGCATAAATGTTTAAATATACACACTAGCCGATCAACTAAATGATACGACCTATATACATACACGCATTTATACGTACACGAATATACAGAAAAAGATAAACCCCACTATTCAACATGTACGTCGTTATAGAACGTCTTCATGCACACAACGTAACAATCCCCGAAAAAGATAAATCAGGAACTGGACAGATTGGAAAACACCGGTATACTGCGTAAAATTGAATACAGTGAGTGGCTGCGTCAGCAGTCTACTTAAAAAAAGGTTCGGGGAAATCCGCGTTTGTACCGTCTTCTCAATCGGACTCAGAGGATCGTAAGAAGATTTCCACTATCCATTACCCCGCTACATCTACCTCTGGATTAATACCCATCGGGGTTTGTACAGATACTCGCGTTCGGGGTACAGATAGTAATTGCTATATTCCAGCAGGTCATGCATACCCTGCTGGGTGACTTGCCACCGTCATCACATATTTAGATGACATCAATATAGCGAGCAAAAGGCAGGAAGGAACACGCAAACCATATCAAACAAGTACTGAGTCGAATACAAAATCATGGGTTTAAGGTCAAAGAGAAGAAATCAAGTACCTAGAACATATCATTGATAAAGATGGCAGACGTCCAGATCCGGACAGAACGACAACTATTAGAGAGATGCCGGCATCGAAAAACATAGCACAACTACAAAGATTTTAGGCTTGGTAAATTATTACCAATGGGTTATCCCCAACATGCACAAACTGCGCGCACCACTTAACCAATTACTAAAGAAAGATAAACCTTGGGAATGGACATCGGATCGCCAGACATCATTTCAAGAAATAAAAAAAAACCTTACCTCAAAACTGTTCCTAACTCATTTGAACCCGAATTTCGATATAATAGTGACTAGTGACGCTAGCCAGTATGGCATTAGAGCATGCATGTACATAGGATGACCGATGGCTCAAAACAGCCAATCGTTTTCGCATCCCAGACCCTACTTCCAGCGGAAATCATGTTTGGTTGAAAAATCAAATCAGTTTTTGATAAACTGCTGCCCAAACACGCAATGCAACACAGAAGCTCTACCATGCCAACAAAACGATTTAACTTCAGCGATAAAGTCCATTTCAAGCATTTAAAGAACAACGTTTCCTTTTCGGAACAGGGCAGAATCTTACAAAGAATCGACAATGTTACACACATCATTCAGAGTCCATAATTCGAAGATAAAAAGGCACCTTAACCAAATAAGGATACGTAGCCCCAAGGATCAAGCAGAACCACCACAGGAAGGCGTAGAGGCAATCGAGACAGTATATGACGTTTTTGACATAGAACTTCCACAAATCATGCTAAAACCAAGACGCTCCGGCAGAAAGACTAAATGCACAGACCCCTTACTGGTCTGCCCACAAAAGAAAAATATACTGATTTCACACCTGGAGAAATCAGTATCCACTTAGGAGAGGGGTATTGTGGGAGAACCACCCTTTGGCTGGACTCAACCACCGTCAATATATACCGGAACTTTTAACGGTCCTAGGTAGGGTTCTAGTTCTAGAGTTTAGCTCGCTGCTCGATGGAACGCAAACACTTCTTTCATTGTGTAACTCTTTGTTATTCGTTTGTTAAACAATTTATCTAATATTTTCTTATTTTACGTTGTACATTTGTTTACAAATTCATCTAATATTTTCTTATTTTACGTTGTTCATTTGTTTACAAATTCATCTAATATTTTCTTATTTTACGTTGTTCATTTGTTTACAAATTCATCTAATATTTTCTTATTTTACGTTTTTCCTTTGTTTACAAATTCATTTAATATTTCCTTAATTTTATGTTTTTCATTTGTTTACAAATTCATCTAATATTTCCTTATTTGCACGTTGTACATTTGTTTACAAATTCATCTAATATTTTCTTATTTTTACGGTATTCATTTGTTTAACAATTCATCTAATATTTCCTAATTTTTACGTTTTTCATTTGTTTACAAATTCATTTAATATTATCTTATTTTACGTTGTTCATTTGTTTACAAATTCATTCAATATTATATTATTTTACGTTGTTCATTTGTTTACAAATTCATCTAATATTTCCTTATTTTTACGTTTTTCATTTGTTTACAAATTCTTTTAATATTATCTTATTTTACGTTGTTCATTTGTTTACAAATTAATTCAATATTATATTATTTTACGTTGTTCATTTGTTTACAAATTCATCTAATGTTTCCTTATTTTTACGTTTTTCATTTGTTTACAAATTCATTTAATATTATCTCATTTTACGTTGTTCATTTGTTTACAAATTCATTCAATATTATATTATTTTACGTTGTTCATTTTTTTACAAATTCATCTAATATTTCCTTATTTGTACGTTGTATATTTGTTTACAAATTCATCTAATATTTACTCATTTTTACGTTTATCATTTGTTTACAAATTCATCTAACATTTTCTTATTTTTACGTTTTTCATTTGTTTACAAATTCATCTAATATTTCCTTTTTTACGCTTTTCATTTGTTTAAAATTCATCTAATATTTCCTTATTTGTACGTTTTTCATTTATTTACAAATTCATCTAATATTTTCTTATTTTTACGTTTTTCATTTGTTTACAAATTACTCTAATATTTTCTTATTTTACGTTTTTCATTTGTTTACAAATTCATCTAATATTTCCTTATTTTTATGTTTTTCATTTGTTTACAAATTCATTTAATATTTCCTTATTTGTACGTTGTACATTTGTTTACAAAGTCATCTAATATTTCCTTATTTTACGTTTTCCATTTGTTTACAAATTCATCTAATATTTCCTTATATTTACGTTTTTTATTTGTTTACAAATTCATCTAATATTTCCTTATTTTTACGTTTTTCATTTGTTTACGAATTCATCTAATATTTCCTAATTTTTACGTTTTTCATTTGTTTACAAATTCATTTAATATTATCTTATTTTACTGTTAAGTTGGCAGGTTGAAACAAGTAACGTAGAAAGCTATACAAATGACGACTCAACAAACAAAGGTAGATCAAATAAGAAGTGTATCAGGAAAAGGTATATTTACAGGATATTTACATAATGGTGTCAAATAAGAGTCTTTGCTGGAGAATGATATCTACTCTCGATGGCCTTCGGTGGCTTCTGGTGAACACACTCTTTGACTAACTGCGTCTTCCTATTTATGTGTAATTACTATCCACATATGCAAATGAATGTGTGCCACCACAATACCCTCCTCCCATGATTTGGAGTCGCACAGATTTCAATATCTTTTTCTCTTGGGATTTAACATTAATGGTTCATCAAACTTTCTTTTTCTACCTGATCTTCGGGGTTAAGTTGTATATTGAGGCGGTTCCAAATTAAAGGATTCGTATATGATGTCCATTGTTTCGTCCTCTTCGACTGCTGTTGTATAATCACCATCTTGAATATGTTTTTTTTTATTTGGTGCGGTTGCCTTTTATGTATATTTTGTTGACCTTTAATCATGTATGTACAATCACCAATGCGTTTATCCACTACTCCACATTCCCAGTAAGAAGTGTTATTCCTGTACCACTTGAAATATACTCGATCTCCCGAGTTATATTTCTTTCTTATCATGTGTGTAGTGTTTCGGACAATTGCTTGTCTTGGCAATAGTTTATCAAACGCTGATTTCACCTTTCTGGCAAACATTAAATCAGCTGGTGATATTTGACGGGGTATTAGGGTGCTGTGTTATCCTATATATATTTGCAAAAATTGTTGCAAAGCTTTTTCCGTTGGTACCCCAATGGATTTTTTCAATGCTCGTTTTAACGTGTCCACGAACCTCTCCGCGAGGCCGTTCGATCTTCGATGATACGGCGGAGTAGTGATATGCTTTACTTGGAACGTGTCACAAAATTCCTTAGTCTGTGGATGTGAATTGAGTTCCATTGTCAGTGACCAGTGTGTCTGGTACACCAAATCGTGCAAATAACTTGTGTAGGAATCCTATTGAGTTGTTCGTTGTTGGATTCCTGCAACGCATTACCTCAGGCCATTTTGTATAACTATCTACAATTAAGTAGTACTTTTCTCCTACTGGACCAGCGAAGTCCATGTGGATTCTCGACCATGTGTGGTCGGTTTTCGGCCAAGGTTTGTGTACTATAGGTGGGGATTTTGCCCCTAACTGGCATCCTTCACATCTATTTATTGTTGTAGCTATGTCGACGTCCATGTTACGCCAGTAAACGTAGCTTCTCATTAGAGACTTCATCCGATTTATCCCCGGATGTCCTGTGTGGAAGTCTCTCAAAATCCTCTTCTGCAACGTTTTAGGTATTACTACTCTCTCGCTATATAATAACACATCGTTACATATGGAAAAAATTTCCTGAACCTTTTTGTCATTTATAATTTTTTCTTTTATATCATTTATATATTCATCTTTATCGGCTTCTCTTTTAATGTCCGACAATGTTACCGGTAGTTCTTTAATGATGTTTGCTACCATATTTTTCACTTCGACGTTTGTTCGAATTGCTGCAATCACTGATTCTTCCAAATTATGTTTCTGTGGTATCAGTCTTGAAAGTCCATCCGCATGGCAAATCTTTTTCAATGCTAGATGTTGTAGCTGGAAATCGTAATTCAGTAGGATCGTACCCCAGCGCAGCAATCTATTTGCGGTGTATACAGGCAATCCTTTTTTTGATCCGTAGATTGTGACTAATGGTTTATGGTCGGTTTCAAGTATGAATTGTCTACCATATAAATATTGTTGGAATTTAGTCACTGCAAAGATTATACTCAACGCTTCTTTTTCAATCTGTGAATATGCCTTCTCTGCTGGAAGCAGCGTTCTTGAAGCGTAAGCTATCGGCTTTCTAGATCCATTAGGCATGATATATTGAATGCATGCTCCTATGCCGTAGGAACTAGCGTCACTAGCGACGACTATATTTAATTTTGTGTCATAGTGAGTTAGAAATAATTCAGATGTTAGTGCGCTCTTTATTTTGTCAAAAGCGGTTTGACATTCTTGCGTCCAGTTCCAAGGTGTGTCCTTTTTTAGCAGCTCATTTAAGGGAGCTCGCAAATCATGCATCCCTTCAATAAACGATTGGTAATAATTTGCGAGTCCTAAGAAACTCTGCAAAGTTGTTAGGTTATTAGGTGTTGACATGTTTTTTTTTATTGCTGCAGATCTTTCTGGGTCTGGACATCGCCCATGTTTATTTATTATATATCCAAGATACTTAATTTCGCTCATACAAAAGTCGCATTTATTTTCTTTTACTTTAAACCCGAATTCTTGTATTCGAGTGAATACTTGTTTTAAATGCTCCTTATGTTCTTCTAGGGATTTGCTCCTGATAACAATGTCGTCCAGGTATGCACATGCGCACTCAATACCAATTAGCATGGTGTCCATCGCTTGTTGAAAAATGGCAGGCGCTACTTTGATGCCAAAGGGCAACCGGTTGTATTTGTACAATCCCTTATGCGTGTTGATGCATAGTATTTTTAAGCAATTCTCCTCGACCGGTATTTGTAAATACGCGTCGCTCAAGTCTATCTTGGAGAAGATGTTACCACCATTCAACTTTGTGAATATTTCCTCTTGGCTTGGTAGAGGGTAATGGTAATCTTGTAATATGGAGTTTAGACCTGTCGAAAAGTCTGCGTACACTCTGATTTCATCATTCTTTTTCTTTACATATACGGTGGGGGTTGCCCAGTCGCTATGTTCTATTTTTGATAGTAGTCCTGTCTGTTCCACTCTGTCTAATTCTTTATTAATCTTTTGCAACCCAGCGAACGGAACGTTTCGCTTTTTTCTAAAAATTGAACTGGTGTTTTCTTTATGTTCAAACGAGGCCTTGAATTTATTGCAACGACCTAATTTAGTCAGAAATACACCAGGGAATAATTTTTTAAGTCCTCTTTTATATTTTCTGTTGTTGGAGTAGTACATTCTATTTTTTACAGAATGTATTAATTGACTTATCCCAGAGTCCAAATTTCTCAATTAAATCTATTCCAAACAGGTTTTCGCTATTTTTCAATACGAACATTTTTAATTTCTTCGTTGTCCCTTTTAATTTTATCGGAAGGATAACTTCTCCTTCAATTTTTATCTCACCACCAGTTACCGTCCGAGCTGATTTACTTGTTTTCATCATGGTTGGTTTACCCAACTTTTTCCATGTATTCAAGTTTATTATAGAAATATCGGATCCTGAATCCAGTTGTAATTTTATTGGCATTTTAAATATTTCCGCTTTTATGTATTTTCGCCGATTTTTGTCATTTTTCATTTGATTTTGTTTGCTGTACTCTCTTTCTGGTGAAATCTTTATATCTGCAACAGTCGCTTTTGTGTCCGACTTTCTTGAAAATGTAGCATTTTTCTTCTTATAAGGGTACTCCGATTCCCAATGTCTTTCTGTGCATCTCTTACAGTTATATCTAGGAAGAGACTGGTTATATTCTTTACTATAATTATAATTATTATATTTAGAATATCTCGTTCCGTTTTGACTGCTTTTATTTGTATGGTTCTTGGTTGGTGTGTATGGTTTCCTAACCTTTCTTACAAATGCCACTCCGGATTCTTCTATCTTTTTTAAATCCTTTTTTAGTGTAATGACCCTTTCACAATCCTCTGCTAATTTCTGAAGTGTTAAATCTTGCTCAGATTCCAGCTTAGACAACACTCGTCTGCGTATTTCTGCATTTTTCGTGGAGACTAACCCTTGTGCGAAGATTAGGCATTTGAAATCTACTATTACTTCCGCTAGCTTAAAATTATCACAGTTTTTATTGACAACTGATGCGTATGTCAAATAATCTTGGTTGTCCATCTTCCTTAGATTCATACACAACCATCTCTTATGAAAAAGAGATATATTCGGATTAAATAATGTTTTTAGTAATTTTACAGCTTCCATGAAATCTAATTCCGTAGTTTTTTTTAGGTAGTATATAATCTACGAACTTGCTGTGTTCTCTTACACCTAACTTCCTGAGTAAAAGGCTCACTTTCTGGCTATTTGGCCAACTTTTGCAGTCCAGTTGAAAGACATCCTCGTATCTTGTATAGTATGCTTCAAAAGTCTTTTCTTCCTCCGGCACATAATTAAATGTGTCCATGCTATTAAATATAGTTGCATGCGAGAAATTAGTACTGTCGACATTTTCTCGATTAGTCTTTAATAGTTCCAGTGTTTTAGCAAAACGTTCATTTTGCCTTTCTTCATATTCAAATTGTAATTTCTTCTGCCTTTCTTCTTATTCAAGTTGTAATTTCTTCTGCTCCATTTGCCATTTCAGTAATTTCTCCTCTCTACGTGCATCTAGCTCGGATTGCGCCTTTTGTTGCGTCTGCAAAAATTGCATTAACATTCTAGATAAATCTTCCATTTTTTTTGTATCCTTCAGTAGCAGTAATGCAGTTACGAAGAAAAATTGTACAATTTCACATGCAACACAATATCCGTACCATATAAAATGGCCTGTGTTACAAAAAATTGTTCATAGTTCCTGTTTTCAATAGTAATATCGCTGCTCAAATAATATTTTCTCACTTCGCTAGCGAGTCAAGCTCATCCAACTACAACATGAGAACTGAGGCTTTTGCTGAAACCACAAAATACGATTTACTTTTCCGTTTTAGGCATTTCCTAATAAATAACAGCCGAACTTAAGTACAACTCTTTCCATAGTAAAAAAAAAGAAAGTTTTTCAACTCGAGTCAAAATTGAAAAAATTAAAATGTATGGACTACATTTAAATTTTTTTTTTTTGCGTGATGCTTTACTGTCTTATATCCGTTATCCAGTGACAACTTTAGTTAAAAAAAATCTTTCCTTGATTTTAGTTTAACTGTGGTATTTTTTTTTAAATACCGAAGAGAAAAATTTGGTTTACCAAAAAGTCTTTAGTTGGTATATACAGCAATTTAGGAAATCCACTGGTGAACTTGTTTTTTTCTTCGTATGTTACTTCCTTGTAATTTAGAAATACGAATCTGTTCTTCGTAATTTAGTAATACGAATCTGTTTGTCGTTTTGTTATATAGTTGTTTCATTAAAGAGTCTTAGAGAGAGACTATTATAAGTGATGCTTTTTCTTGTCCCCCTTCTAAAATTCTAACTTGTGTTTCTTTTTCTTTTTCGAATTCTGTGATCGTGTGATTTTTTTTCTTTTTCCGTGGTATTATTTATTTATTTTTTTAAATTATGTTGGACCCCTTTAAAACGTTGTGTTTCTTTTTTTCTTTTTTTTTTTTCGTGGTATCGACCCCGGGTTCGGTTTCTGCATCGCTGATGCAAAAGGTTCCCGAACACCAAATTGAGAGTTGTTATATAGTTATTATTATTAGTATTAGACTATACCACTTGTGCGCGTATGTTACGTGAGTTCTTATTAGTAATGATATGAGTCTTAGTGAGAGTTCTTGTCTTATTACATATGATGTTGTATCTTAGAGAGAGAGATGTTGTTGTAATGACATTTTATAACACAGACATATAATAACAATACAATTTACCTTTTTGTAGAAATCACAAACACAAAGATGAGCTTTATCCAAAACACATGATGGATTTATTTAATACGACCGGTCGGGATTTCCTCATTAAGAACTCAAAGTTTCACATCTTAGTTTCTGAAGTGACGCCTCGCTTCAGACGTCCGCCTGTCTGTCTCCCCTGACTGTCTCTCTGACTGTCTCTCTGACTGTCTCTGACTGTCTCTGACTCTCTCCACGACCAACTAACTCCCACTTGCTATATTGAGAAATCCATGCATCCCGGCCACGTGAGCAAAATTCACGTGTCTCAACATGCGCGACTTTGCACGTTTTCGACATTGATTTCCCAATAACCTATTTTCCTTGTGTTGTTTCCACAAAGGAATTTAACCTACATATCTAATTTATTTAACTCATATTTTATTATCCACATTCTTTTAACAATTGAATAGTTTATTTATTATTTATTTCATCCGAATTAACAATTTACTGGACATTCCATTTAAACCTATTGTTCTTTAAAACTTATGTCCAGGGTTCGATTTCTGCTTTCTCTTATTTCCATTTTAACTAATCTCTCTATTTTTATACTTACATGAACAGGGGACAGCCCTTATCATGTAACAGTTTTACAAAAATTCCTTTTACAGTTGTTATTTTTTTTAAAGATGGATTCCACGGGAACGGCGTAAATCGTCGCTTTTTTTTTTGCCACGTTCGAGTTTTTTTTTCTCGGAGACTGCAATTAAAGGTTTTGATTTGTCTCTTTTTTTTCGATTAGTATTTTAGTAAATAAAATACTATTAATCGAGGTTACTTTTTTTTTTAACCTGAATATAGTTTTTGTTCTTGGGATTTGGGAAAACAACCGTTTCTTTCATTTAGTGTTGTACTTTGCGAGGAAAATATTTTACAGTTTTCCAATGTCCGCTGAATTATTCATTTTTTCCGCTTGAGTCGAACTTTTCTTTAGCGTAAAATCCGTTTTTACGACTATTTCGTTCGTCAAAACTTGTTTTCCTTAGAAAGGTCAACCGTTGCGTTGTACTTTTTTTTTTAGTGAGTTCTTTCCATTTCTTCGTCAAACTGTTATATTTGACGTTCATCCTCGTCGTAACTGTTAAGTTTGCAGGTTGAAACAAGTAACGTAGAAAGCAATACAAATGACGACTCAACAAAGGTAGATCAAATAAGAAGTGTATCAGGAAAAGGTATATTTACAGGATATTTACATAATGGTGTCAAATAAGTGAGTCTTTGCTGGAGAAACATATCCGCTCTCGGCGGCCTTCGATGGCTTCTGGTGAACACACACTCAGACTTACTGCGTCTTCCTATTTATGTGTAATTACTATCCACATATGCAAATGAATGTGTGCCACCACAACATTTACGTTGTTCATTTGTTCACAAATTCATCTAATATTTCCTTATTTTTACGTTTTTTATTTGTTTACAAATTCATCTAATATTTCCTTATTTTACGCTTTTCATTTGTTTACAAATTCATCTAATATTTCCTTATATTACGTTGTTCATTTGTTTAAAATTCATCTAATATTTCCTTATTTGTACGTTTTTCATTTATTTACAAATTCATCTAATATTTTCTTATTTTTACGTTTTTCATTTGTTTACAAATTACTCTAATATTTTCTTATTTTACGTTTTTCATTTGTTTACAAATTACTCTAATATTTCCTTATTTTTATGTTTTTCATTTGTTTACAAAGTCATTTAATATTTCCTTATTTGTACGTTGTACATTTGTTTACAAATTCATCTAATATTTTCTTTTTTTACGTTTTTCATTTGTTTACAAATTCATCTATGTCCTTATTCTACGTTATTTATTTGTTTACAAATTCATCTAATATTTCCTTATTTTATGCTTTTCATTTGTTTACAAATTCATCTAATATTTCCTTATTTTTACGTTTTTCATTTGTTTACAAATTCATCTATGTCCTTATTCTACGTTATTTATTTGTTTACAAATTCATCTAATATTTCCTTATTTTTACGTTTTTCATTTGTTTACAAATTCATCTAATATTTCCTTATTTTTACGTCTTTCATTTGTTTACAAATTCATCTAATATTTCCTAATTTTTACGTTTTTCATTTGTTTACAAACTCATCTAATATTTCCTTATTTTTACGTTTTTCATTTGTTTACAAATTCATCTAATATATCCTTATTTGTACGTTGTGTATTTGTTTACAAATTCATCTAATATTTCCTTATTGTGTTATGTGCATTTGTTTACAAATTCATCTAATATTTCCTTATTTGTACGTTGTTCAATTTTTTACACATTTATCTAATAATTACTGTTTTTACGTACTTAGTTTATTAATAAATTCATCTAATATTAATATCTTTTACGTTACAATCTTTAATTTACTTATTTATTCCAACTCTTCTTGGCAGACCTTTTTTTTTACCTTGTTTCTTTCAAAGTTTTCTTTTTTTACATAACGTTTCGCTGACGTCTTTCTCCGCTGAAGAATCACTGTACGTCGAAATCACTGATTTCTTTTCTCACACCACTACAACAATGATCATATATTATTACAATGATATTCGAAAACGAAGCTACATCAAAGGGAGTTCACTCTCATATTCTTGCTCAGTGTTACCAGATTGACATTTTTAAAGCCAAATTTTACAAATTTGGCTTTTTAATTGAAGCAGTTTGACCCTCAAAAATTGTATTTGGGCATTTATCAAAGCGTAACATATGAAAGAACTAAGAAAGGAATAAGCAGAATATTATATAGAGTTTTAAAGCCAAATTGCATGAGTTTGGCCTTTTTTTAAAAGCAGCTTGACTTTCAAATTGTATTTGGCCTTTTTCAAACTGTAACGTACGAACGTATAAAGTAATGATCAAAATATTATATAGATTTCTAAAGCCAAATGTCGTGATTTTTGCCTATTTTGAAGCAGTTTGGCCTTTTTAAGCATGACGTACGAACTAACTAAGAAAGGAACAACTGTCGACGCCATTCCATTTTTAGTATTCTTTTCAAATAGACATACTAGAAATGCGCCGTCTAGTGTCGAATGTAAGCAAAAGGGGTGGATGATTTCGATTCAAGTCAAGTCGGGAACGACTCGAGGGAATTCTAGCCGAGTTGCTCAAGAATTGCAGACGTTAAATTTGTCAACTGAATTCTGGTAAGCATTAAAAAAATTTTTTTTTTTTATGTCTTTTTTCTTCCATTCATGTATTAATTTCGCTTTTATTTATGTATTAATTTATTTACCGAATTGTTTTTCTTTCTACACTTGTCTCTAAACACCCCCCCCCCTAAACACTATTGTTAAAACGTATTGGAATTTATTGTTGTTAATTTGCGGCTTGTAATTCGATCACTAAATTTCTTCAAAATAAACGAGTTCTCCAATTTTGAATTCAACATCTTCCCACATTTCTTTTGCAAAAAAAAAAAAAAAAAAAAAAAAAAAAACCTGTCGATTCTTTTCAAACAGACATACTAATAAACGCGCCGTCTAGTGTCAAAGTAATGCAAAAGGGGTAGATGATTTCCATTCAAATCAAGTCGGGAACGACTCGATGGAATTCTAGCTGAGATGCTCAAGAGTTACAAACCCTAAATCTGTAAACTTTATTTTTTCAATATTTCAGTGAAAGAGGAACCTATCGCCACACTTTCCCTTATTGTACTTATTAAGTAAAATAATATTAGTATCAATTTCTTTTTTTCTTTTTAATGGAGAGTAGATAATGCATTATGGATGCATTGTCGGCAGCTTCCATAACTCTCACTTCTCCTAATTTGTCTCTAAGTCCTCGTTTGGAACGAGTGATTTTTTTGACATAGAGAGAAGAAAAAACTGTATTCCAGGTCGGCAGAATTTTGTGTTAGCAGTAGCCTGAGATGTCGGAAATTTTTCTGTTTCTATTTCTATCCTTGTAACCATGGTAAACGTTTTTCTGCGCTGACGTTATCCGCCTGATAGTCAAGGATCCGAACCTTGGACTAACCACAAAGGAGACCGCCCTATCAGCAGACGTAAAGTACTGGGGCTTCTGTATTGGCATTTGATGAATGGATTCTAGACTATGTAGTAATTTCTGGTGGGGCTTCTCGATACCATATTAGTGGATAATTGTTACGGCTTTACCTTATCATGGTCTGCAAGCAAAACATATTTCTTCACTTCTTTCTCTTCCTTAGTTTCCCTCTCTGGGTTGCTCTAACCAAGTCTGTCGACCTATACAACACAATCCTTGAACTCCATCATGGAAAGTCTCCAGAAAAAATACACAATTAAACCCAGAACTCCAACTTCCAACATAGGCTCCCACTACCATGTCTCCTTCTCTAACATCAGGGGTCTATGTTCCAACCTTCCAGAGGTTGAAATCCAATTACGGGAAACCAAACCTGACCTATTCTTCCGAAGTGAAACTAGCATTGGACCAAGTATTTCCCTAGATGAGTTTGTAATTAAAGGATATTCTAATTTAATGTTCAAATCTGACCCCCTCCAAGATCGACATAGGCATGGAATATGTGCCTACATTAGAGATGACTTTCCATGTGGTAGGGACATTTCCAGAGAAGACCCTAAATTTCCCTATATGTACTTTCGGATTGCACTTGCTCACACCGCTGCATTTATATTTGCCCTCCATCGCCCCCATAACAGCAGAGTTAGTATATTTAAGTGCATATCTGAGAAAACTGAGCACATCCTGTCTGCTCACCCTTCGGCTAATATTCATGTCTGTGGAGACTTCAGTGTTCACAATGTAGAATGGTTAACCAACTCAAACAAGACAGATGATGAGAGGAGGTTCTGTCACGATTTTCCCATTCCTTATGACCAAACTCAGATTGTTCATGAACTCATCCGTGTGCCTGACACTGATAGTCAATATACAAGTCTCCTATACCTTTTTCTCACAACTTGCCCTGAACTATGTTCGTCTTCCATTCTATCTCCACTGGGATCTTCAGACTACTTGGTTGTCTCCTTTAAGATAAGAACAAAATGTAATAAGTCCTCCAACATACCTCTCCATCGTACAGAATATCGATACTCTATGGATAACTTTTGTAGATTTATATCAGATTTACCTCTTTGTTTAAAAAGGTGTCCTCCATAGTATCAGACCTGACTGAATGGTTAATTGTAGGTATAGACCGATTTATACCCTCCAAAAAATTCCAGAAAAAAACTAACAGTCAGCCATGGTTCTCTATAGGATGTGTTGCTGCTAT
Organism: Euprymna scolopes; assembly: GCF_053919585.1. Classification (NCBI taxonomy): domain Eukaryota; kingdom Metazoa; phylum Mollusca; class Cephalopoda; order Sepiida; family Sepiolidae; genus Euprymna; species Euprymna scolopes. The sequence continues at coordinate 28,808,044 of NC_136493.1, forward strand.
TGCGCACAGAACTCACTATTTCCATTGCTTCCAATGTAATAGATGTACTGAGATGAAAACCGCTTTCAGGACTGCCAGCAACTATTGTAAAAGAGTAATAAAGAACATGAGAGAGTTGTATGCTCAGTCCGTCAAGTCCAAAGTAGCTGAGCAGCGGCTTGGTTCCCACCAAGTTTGGCAAATAAACACGGTCCTGAATAGAAGTGTGTGCTCTAACCATCATCAATGGACCAGAACTAATCTCGTCAGCATTGGACAAAGTCAAACTCTTTGCCAAAAACTTTGCTGCTGATTCTACTCCACCCCCGTATTTTCTCCTGTGTCTGAAAACACACTATGCGACATACAAATATCTGTACATGATGTTGCCAAGCTAATCAAAAACCTCGATTTCAGTAAAGCAACTGACCCTGATGGCATTCCTATTATAGTGGTGAAAAAGCTTCAACCAGAACTAGCTCCCATACTTACAAAGCTATTTAAGCATTGTCTTAAGGAAAATTGCTTCCCAACACTTTGAAAAATCTCATCAGTATGTCTCGTATTTAAAAGTTCAGGTGATTGCTCATCTCCCTCTCAATACAGTGTGTCATGAGTAAGTTGCTAGAATCTGTGTTAAATAGAGAAGTAGTCAACTACCTCAGCAAAAATAACCTCCTCAGTGACATGCAATATGGTTTTCGTTCTGCTAGATCTACAGCTGATGTGTTAACAGTAATATCTCATAGGATAAGCGAATCTCTTGATGGAGGCTTCCTATTAAAGACTTTTGATAGGGTATAGCATAAAGGTCGACTCCACAAAATCTCCAGCTACGGTATAGCTGGAAACATCTTTTCAATTATTAAATCATTTCTCTCTGATAGGTTTATTAGAGTAGTGGTTGATGGGCAAAAATCTGAAGCTCACAGAATTAATGCTGGAGTCCCTCAGGGATCCATGCTGGGTCCAACTCTCTTTCTGATCTACATCAATGATCTCCGAAATCACATTCTAAGATCATTTTTAGGCATTTATGCTGACAACACTACCATCTATGGCAACACTTCATAGGCCGTAAACGGTCAAGTTCTCTCTGATTCTCTCCTTGATCACGTGGTGCAATGAGGAACAAGGTAGCTGGTTAATTTTAATGCATCTAAGACCAAACTTCTATCTTTCCATCATCAACGCTCTGATCCTCATCTGGTATCAATTGAAATAAATGGCTCTCATCTTGAAGAGGCTTCATGTTTTGACAAACTTCATGGCTTGACCTTTACTCCTGATCTGAGGTGGAACACGTGCATCAAATTTGTTGCCAGCGTTACTGGGAAGATGGTGGGATGGTTTTACCATTCCAGTAGATATCTCCCTGCTGATGCAATTCTCTACATGTATAAGAGCCAAGTGCGTCCAAGGATGGAGCACTGTTGCCACATCTGGGCAGGAGCTGCTAGAATCAGCTTATGCTGCCTTGACAGATTTCAAAATAGACTTTATAGCCTAGTGAGGGATGCCCTTTTCTCTTCCCTGGAACCTCTTTCCTACAGAAGAAACATCGTGAGCCTGTCTCTGCTTCATCGTTATTTTCATGGCAAGTGCTCGTCTGAGCTCCAATCTATGGTCTCCCCTGGCCTCACTTTTATGAACGTAGATTCCATGGACAAAGCTTCTTTCTTAGAACTGCACGCCTGTGGAACTCTGTTCCGTTTTTCTGCTTTCCAACTGACTACAATATGGTTGTTTTCAAGTCCAATGTGAACAAATTCTTGATGAACCATCCGCTTAAGTAATCCAATTTACCAAATTTCCACTACTAATGATGACTAACATGTTCCCCTTGACCACTGTACACTCATTAACCCTTATCCTCGAGTGGCCTGCGGGCCTTCATTAGTGGTGACTCCTTTGTAAAAAAAAAAAAAGTGGAATATTATATAGATTATTATGTTTTTTTTTCCTTTTTAAAATATTGGTCTGTATATTATAACGTCACAACGTCATAACTAATTTAAGTTTTCTTCACAAAATTCTCTAAATTACTGATTTATTTATTTATTTTTTTTTTGTAGATGAATATGCGGATAAGCAAATCCGATAACATTTTGCAAAATATCCAATCTTTCTCCAGACACTTCAGCATAACAGGTGCTTCTCCAATCTGGATCATGTCTCTGATAAAAGGATGCTAATATAAAAATTCGAATATACGTTATTCCAATTATAACATGTGTTCGCCATATTGGATACGTGGTGTTACTATGGATATTACAAAGTTGGAATATAAATAAAAAAAACAAAACAATAAGAAACGGTAAAGATTTTAAAAAAATAATTACATAATTGTTTTCGTCTGTTCTTTTTAGCAATGAGAGGAACTACCAATGTTAGTGGGTCCCTGTCCAGGTAACTTGCTAGCTGTATATATGGAAATCTTTTTCTTTTTCTTTTTACAGAAAAATCACCACTTATCAAGGTCTGAAAGCTACTCGAGGATAGGGGGGGTTAATGAATGTACAGTGTTGGAAATTTGGTGGAAATTGTCTATTTAAGGGGACGGCTTAATAAGAATTTATTTATATTAGACTTGAATGCAACCATGGTGTAGTCAACCAGAAAGCAGGCTAGTGGAAAAGAGTTCCACAGCCGGGCAGTTCTAGGAAAGAAGCTTTGTTGATGGAACTTGCGTTCAGATTTAGGTACAGATAGAAAGTGGCGGAATTGTTGATTGTGGGTTTAGCTAGGCGAGTGCTTTTTGTGAAATTTTGGCATGAGGCGACCATAGTTTGAGTCAAAGTAATCTTCTCCAGCTGCAATACACTTGCTGTACCATTCCAACAATTTCTGGAAGTCCACTTGTGTGAGCGTGTCAATGAGCCTTGTCACAGACTCTTTCATCTCCTCAATTGTCTCGTAGCGACAGCCTCTATGATGTTCCTTGAGCTTAGGGAATAACCAAAGGTCACAGGGAGCAAGGTCTGGACTATAGAGAAGGTGAGGTACGGTTTTGATGCCCATCTTAGTTAAATAGTCTGTGATAAGGATGGAGTTGTGGATTGGTGGATTGCCCTGGTGGAAATGCCACTGACCCGATTTGAAGAATGCTGGCCTCTTCCAATGGAATCTCTCCTAAATTCCTTTAAAACGTCAACAGTATTCCTTGTTGACTGTCTGTCCAGTGGGAACCCAGTGCATGTAGATCATGCCCGTGCTGTCAAAAAAAAGGATCATCATAAGTTTCTGGGTGGATTTGCTCTGTCTGGCCTTCTTAGGTCTAGGAGAGCCAGCATGCTTCCACAAGGAACTCTGTCTCTTAATCTCTGGATCATAGCAATAGACCCGGCTTTCATCGCAGGTCACCAGAGCATCCAGAACTGTGAGATCCGAATTGATCATCTCAACCATCCCCCTGCTGTCACGACAACGTCTTTCTTTCTGATCTTCTCTGAGCATCCTTGAGACAAACTTCACACAAATCTTCTGCATCTTCAGTCCTCGTGAATAATTGTATGTACAGTTCTCACACTGACATCAAACTGTGCACTTATTGTCTCTACAGTCATACGATGGTTCTTATCCATTAAATTCTTTATTTGGCCAATCAACTCTGGTGTTCAGACTTCCTTTCTCCTCCCACACCTCTGATCATCCCTCACAGACCCCATGCCTTCCTTTAATCTCTTATGCCACTCAAAAACTCATGCTCGATTCATGCAAGATGGCCCAAAAGCAGTCGGAAGCATTCCATACATTTCTGTGGCATTATTTCCAAGTGTAAAACATAATTTTATTGAATATCATTCTTCTAAAATGTCCTCCCGTCCAGACTGCATTTTTGAAATTCACCAGATGTGATAATCAAGCTTTAGTAGGGTGTATTCCACTGCCTGCTGTAGCAGTTCCTTTGAACCGGAAATCATAAAAATCAGTCAGTCATTTCGTAAGATGTATAACAATAACATACTAAATTTTCAAAAGTCTACGAAAATTTTAAATGCCTGTACAAAAAAGTCTTGAAACCTTTTGAAGGCTCATCGTACCATTGCTAAAAACGTGTCTTTTCCTTTTCCATGAAGAGACTGATCAGGTGATAACGAGGCGATCTCCCATTGGTTAATTTAATTATTAGTTGATTCAGCCACAGCTGTAAAACGGCTTTGACAAATAAAAACTAGAAAAGAATTTAAACCAGATATAATGTCAAATCAGGAAGACGTATTACAACAAGCCCAGACATAGTAGTGCTCAACAGCAGTGGACAGAATATCGCTTTATGCGACACATTTATTTTGGTTTGCACAACTGTAGTTACGTTTCGTTGAATTAATGTTTCTCTGGCGCTCAACTTTTTAAAAAAATATATTGTTAGAAGATGTGTACATCAACACATCAACTGAATGTTTGATACTTATGCAGGATAAAGGCCGTGCTATTGTTGAAATGGCCCATGTGGTTTACGGAAGATGCTGGAAGGTTCCGAACCAAATTTTTATGATTTTTTTTTTTTTACGCAAATGCTGGTCAAGTGATAAAACAACATTGAAAAATAGGATGAAATTTTTTGTTATAATTTAGAAAAAACTTGTAAACCAACATTTGAGGTGTTTTGAAATGACCATAAAACACTTCTGAATTGCATCAACGACAATCATTGTAACTCTCACTTCCCTTATTTTGTTGTTAAGTTTTGAGATATTGTGTTGAACAAAGATGGCGGCGTAGTTCAGATCAGTAACCAAGATGGCGGCGTAGTTCAGATCAGTAACCAAGATGGCGGCGTAGTTCAGATCAGTAACCAAGATGGCGGTGTAGTTCATATCAGTAACCAAGATGGCGGCGTAGTTCAGATCAGTAACCAAGATGGTGGCGTAGTTCAGATCAGTAACCAAGATGGCGGCATAGTTCAGATCAGTAACCAAGATGGCAGCATAGTTCAGATCAGTAACCAAGATGACAATTTTTATAATAATTTTGCGACGTTTTCATTGGTTGTTTAGCACAGCCGTTGGTTATAAAACTGATGGGCGAATCCATTCGTCTCATACCCCCATTAGGAGTCAAAAACTTTTTACAATTGTCCTTTAATCCTTACATTCCATGAGCGATGTTTCTGACAAAGGGAGAAAAACTGCTGTTTTCTAAGTCGGAATCTATCCATCTAACACTTACTGTGGCTAGTTTTGGACTCTGAAGTAGTATTTTTTTTTAGTTCCTTATATCAAGTGGCTTCCTGCCTTGTCTGGAGCGATTTCCATTTTAAACAAATCGGAAGCGAATGAAATTATTTATTTATTGACTCATAATCACCTCAAAGAAGCTACTAGTATTTAGTGACCATGCCTACAGGACCACTCTAAGTTGGGAGTTGAACAGCGAGAAGTCTGTTCACATTATAACACTTAAATTTCTCCATGTTAGGGTTGAATGTTCGGATAATAAATGTTTTATTTTGTGCATTTGTTTTGTTTTCACCTAAAAGTTACACAAAACTTTGATATTTTCAGATAAGGTCTTCTTGATTTGTCTCCCCTGTTCTGAAAGGAGTTCTTCAGAAATGAAAACAAAAAATAAAATAGTTCAAACTAGCATGAATGCACAAGTGTTGAAACCTGTGACTGAAATGATAAAATTGGAAACTCTTCAACTACCTCAGCCAACGTTTTTTTTTTAATTTTTTTAAAAACGCGTATTCACCCGAAACAAACACATTGTCATTGAGACGTAAGGAGTTAGTATGATTTACGGACCATGTCTAAAGAGACAGGTCCTGGATATGGCCTTAAACTATATCCGATGGTGAGGCCCCAGCTTGCGGGCTTTGGGGAGTGTGGAGCCACCCTTTAATTGCCATTGCTCCCAGGTCCACTCTGACCCAGAGTGGTAGTACCTGTTAGGGTCCCAGCTATGGGTTAAATAGAAACCGACTTGAAAAAAAAATATATATTCTATTTAAAAAAAATTTCTTCAAAATTACTAGATTCGGCATTAAATAACCTGAAAAGGGTTGATATGCCGTAAAACAAAAACAACCAACCAACCAACCTAAAAAGACAGTCTAAGTAGGAAATTGAGCAGCGAGATGTCAGTTTACATTACTGCATGTTAGTACAGTCGGGAAAGCAGATGACAGGGAGGGAATTCCTGAGTCTAGTAGTATGAAGGAAAAAGGGAAGAAACTATCAGAGTAAAAGGATCATCATCATCATCATCATCAGCATCATCATCATCATCATCATCATCATCATCATCATCATCATCATCATCATCCAATAAGATACACCTGAAGAAGGTCGGAGGTTACATCGTCCAAAACGTTGTGAGAATAGCATCCAAGATAAGAACTAGAGTCTGGACACAAATTTTAATAGCGTACAGATTTCTAATCAAAAGTGAACATTGAAATTATTTGTCAAGCGGACCAAATTCCGAAAGCCTTGTTTTGACAAAGATTGCCTAACGGCTATCCGGACGTGCCATGCCGTTCTTAGAAAATTTAATTTGATTCCCACCAAAGAAAAGTTAAACTTATTTAAAAACCATACAGCAAAAGTCTTGACGAAATATGAAATAATTAAAAAGAAACACGTCAAAAAACAACTACATAAAAAAAGAAAAACCCAACTATATTAACACAAAAACCATATGAAATATGATGTAAAAGATGGCTGCCAGGAATAAAGCGCACACCGATAAAACATATGCCAAAAAAAAAAAAAAAGAAAAGAAAAAAAACAACAAAAAAAGAAATATCAAAAAGAGACATTAGCAGACGATTTCTCACTGAATTTGGCCTCAGAGAATATCAGACTGAAATGTTGAAAAAAAATTTGAAGTAAAAATATAAACATAACTAGGCTTTTTAGTTTGTAAAAATCAGGTAAAAGTTATATCCCGTTTGTTTAGAATGATTGCTTTATGTCAAATTGATGGTTGAATATCATTAAATTTGTGCTCATTTCTGCATTAAATGCTAATCTCTGTCAATCCCTAATTAGGCATCGAACAGGTACTGTAATACTTTGTTTGCTTTTAGCCAAATCGGCACAGTAGTTTCCCAGAAAACTTTTAGAGTAAATATGATATTCTTGTGACTTATCCCTATTAATTCTTAACCATGCATCGAACTGATAACATAATATTTAGTTCCCTGCACCTTATCATAACAAAGGTCCATACAAAATTTAATCCACATCAGCTCAGTAATTTCCAAGAAAAAGTGGAACTTAAATAGTCCTATTAATCCTTATTAATCCCTTATAATTGTTAACTGTGCATTTAACACATACCATAATACTCACTTCACTATACGTTATTATAGCAACTAGCAGGACCTGTGGAAATTCCACAGAGGACTCATCCATATGTAATATATTGATGTTGGCATTCTGTAGATGTTCAGCGTTTAATGGAGACTTCCTGATATTATTGTAGCTCTTTTGTTAAAACTGGAAAAGTATTTATCTAAGCTAGCAGGGACGCCCAGCATAGCCCGGTCGTAAAGTATGCTTAAATATGATATTTTAATTTATGCAGATTTTGTATATATTATTATAGAACCAATTTTTTATCGATTACTATATATCATAAAGCTGTGATTTCAAAATTAAAAAATATATATATATATCCATATGACTTGAGTGCATCAGCTTGAATCGAAACTGAAACTGATACCAAAAATTATGAAGAAAAACAACACATATATATATATATATATATATATATATATATATATATATATATATATATATATATATGTATAACTTGAGTTTCTTCAGTTATAAGCAAAACAAAAACAAAAACTTATGAAGAATTCTTGGTAAAATTATTTAAAAAAAAAAAAAATAGATGACTTTTCGTTCCATCAAATATAATCGAAACTGAAACCAAAACTTATGAAGAATTCTTGGTAAAATTATTTATCACAAGAAATGTAAGGTCATAACAATTAAACGACAATCACTCGGAAGAAAAAAAATGTAAGCATGGCACACAAAATAACACACACGCTATCATATTAATATATAGAAGAGCCAGACAAAATTTACATCAGATGGCGTGGTAGTTTCTGAGAAAAAGTAGAACGGACAGACAAACAGACTAAGAAAAATATAGTTATATCCCTTTTACTTAGAATAAGTGCTTTATACCAAAGTTCTAGAGTAAATGTGGTATTGTGGTGTCTAATCCCTATTAATCCGTAACTGTGCATTGAACAGGATACCATAATACTCAGTTCACTGCACCTTATCATAACAAAGGTCCGTACAAAATTTCATCCTGATCGACTCAGTAGTTTCCGAGAAAACTTCTAGAGTAAATGTGGTATTGTGGTGTCTAATCCCTATTAATCCATAACTGTGCATCTAACAAATACCATAGTACTTAGTTTGTTTCATAACAAAAGTCCATACAAAATTTTAGCTGGATCGGCCCAATGATTTTTAGAGAAAACAGTGTGAAACGATAAAATTTACATCCTAGAAAAGACGCCATGATTCCATTTCCTTTTGATGAAAACCGGTTTTCTTTTTTTTTTTATTGCAAACCATCATCTAGTTGGCCAGTTGTGTACAAATGCCAAGAGCAATAGGAGCTTTTTATCAATTCTGAAAGTGACACAATGTTCAATGAGCGAGATCGGAGATGTGCCGCTGTACAACTCATGCTCTCTACCAATCTAAGTTATGACAACAGGACCATTGCCAGCACCCTCAAAATGCATCGCTGGATTGCTATGAATAACAGGGATATGATGAAAACAAAGTTTCCGGCTACAGTTATGGTCTTTGGTGTGGTTTCAAATGAGAGCCACATCATGCAACCTCACATCTTCAAAGTCGGCTGAAAGTCAACACCATAGTGTACCTGGATGTGCTGAAGAGTGTGATGATTTCCTGGTGACATCAGTTAGTTGCTGGTCCATCCTGCGTGTGGCACAAGAACTCATTGCCAGCCCACAAGTCCAAAGAGACCCAAGCTTGTCTTCAGAAGGAGTACTACGACTTTGCACCCTTCTCTCACTGGCTCCCCCTCCTCCCTCGACCTGAACCATGTGGACTACTTCATTTGGTTATATGTTGAGAACATCATGAACGTGACTTCCTACAGCATCAAAGCCAGCCTGATCGCTGCCATCTGCCAAGTATTCACAGAGCTCCTGCTGGCACTTGTAGAAAAGGCATGATTCCAGTTCTGGACCCATATCGAGCCAGTGATTGAATAGAAGACAGCTCTACTACATAATCAAGTTACCTGAATTGATTTTTTTCAATAAAAGTTTTAAAATAAAGCTGTAGTGTTGTTTTCTTTAGGGCGACAATTTTATCGTTCTCCCTGTACAATATATCTATTGATTTGTGGTACCATGCGCTACCCCTGCTCGATAAAAAACGCTAATCCGAACATTGTTTCCGTAGTTTTCTTCTTCTTCATCTTCTCTTCTGGCCGTGTCATCATCTCTCACATTGACGCTTGTCAAGGGGGGTACGCACGAGTTCACAAGTATAAGGAAAAATAAAATAAAACATAACACAAAAAGCACAAACCCTGATACATTCTGCAAATATCAGTTTTTTAAGACCACATGTTTCTCACTTAACAACATCGCCATCCCAACGGTGTGTGCCATGGATTCTGACTGTATCATCGTCTCTCACATTAAAGACTGTCGAGGGGGCGAACACTAGCTTCAAAAAGAAAAGACAGATTTCAACACTTTCTGTAAATATTAGTTGAACTCTGGATGTATGTGTGTGAGGCACCATCGACACTCTTTATGCTAAGATCCATTATTACGTCTTTTGTCAGGGATTTGTTTGTCAGTCAACGTCAGCTCAACTTAATCTGCTCCAAGCCACAATCTGCATTCGACTGTGTCTAGCTTGCCACTGTCCTCAATAGTCATAAACCCAAGACTGTAAACGATCGCAAAAATCATGTCCAAACGCATTTTTTTCCTTTTGGTGAATTGATTGTTGCTATTTCTTCTGATGAGTTAAGGGCAAAATAGATTCACTGATTGGTATAATAATTAAACGAATGATTTTGTGCTATGAAACAGATACTGTCAAGAATTGTAAGTGTCAACTGAATTAAAGGAATAAATTGTAAGATGGTCAATATCATGAAATTTGGAATATAGACTTTTGCCATTCATTCATTATATGCTCTGTAATTACATTGAGCTTCTTAAATAAGAATTGAGATATATAAATAGGAAATATAAGTGAATAAAGAATATTTCGTGTGTGTGTGTGTGTGTGTGTGTGTGTGCGTGTGTGTGTGTGTGTGTGTGTGTGCGTGTGTGTGTGTGTGTGTGTGTGTGTGTGTGTGTGTGTACGCACAGAAAATAATTTTTATTCTATTTTTGTTATTATTAATTTACTTTGGTTTTGCTGTGAATTATTTGTTAATGTTTGCGAATGGTCGATTGCGTTTTCTGTAGTTTCATACATATAAAACATGGCTTGTTAATTACTTGGACAATTTATCATCTTCACTTAAAAGTTCCTGAAATCTTAGGGGCCAAAGCACGGACAGCTACTAAATAGCAAAATAAACAAAAAAAGGGGAAATTAAAAGCTCTGTAGGTAAGAGCAGTGGTTGTGAAGTCGACTCACAGGACGGGAATTGGAAGAGGTCAGTTGGGGCGATAGAGGGGAGGGGAGCGATGGTTAGATGACAGATGAAAAAGAAAAGGGAAGCAGAATATGTCAGCTGGGGATGAAGAAAGGGAATAATGGGGCAAAATGAAGCTCCACAGGGGCTAGGAGGGGAGGGGATGGTCTTATTGGTGTTAAACACTGAACTTAAGCCTCCCCCCTCTTACTCCCTTCCGCTACCCATTCTCGATCACCTTTATCCCATACTACCGTCCTGCTCTGAGAAAATTAGTAAACGGCATGAGAGAGAGAGAGAGAGAGAGAGAGAGAGAGAGAGAGAGAGAGAGAGAGAGAGAGAGAGAGAGAGAGAGAAGGGGGTAAATAAGAATCAGAAGTGCTAGGGAGAGGCAGGGGAAGAAAATGGGGGTTAGATTTGCAGTGGAGAAGGGAGGGGATAGAAAGAGGAAGGAAGGAAGGAAGGTAGGAAGGAAGGAAAGTAGATTAGGGCTGACGAAAGGGAGTTTATTAAACGCCCCTACCTTACCTCAACAAGCTGAGGAAAAAGGGAGACAAGATAGTAGGGGAGACCTAGTAAAATGGGCCCCATTAGAGAGAGAGAGAGAGAGAGAGAGAGAGAGAGAGAGAGAGAGAGAGAGAGAGAGAGAGAGAGAGAGAGAGAGCAAACGCAACTCAACTCCCTGTTCTCTTTATACTTCTTCCTTCCCTGTCTCTCAGGTTCACTCTTCAGTTTTTCTGATGCTACCTCCTTCTCCTCTCTCTCCCTCCACCTTCCACTAACCAACCATTTTTTTAGAGGCTAACTGTTGGTTGTCCGTTAGGGGATGATGGGATAGGATTTGAGATCGGTTGCCATAGTTGACTGACTGTGCTCTCTCTCTCTCTCTCTCTCTCTCTCTCTCTCTCTCTCTCTCTCTCTCTCTCTCTCTCTCTTTTACTGAGGGTGAGATAGGTGACTGTAAAAAAAAGGGGGGAAGGGAGGCAGCCGACTTTTTCAGTTTTTTTTTTTTTTCTTTTTTTTTTTTTGACAGTTGATGAAACTGTTACCACTACACAACTAATAGGTACGTTGATGGTGTTGCTGCTGCTGTTGATGATGATGATGATGAAGGCCGGTCGTCGTCACTTGACTACCAATCACAGTTTCTATTGGGGAGGGGAGGGAGTAGCAGTTGAACAGACAGAGGAGAGAGAGAGAGAGAGAGCGACAAATAATGGATACTTACTTTTACTTCATAATAATCAGTTGAAATGTCAACCAATTTTCCCAGTTGCCCACTCGCCGTCTGTTCAACTTCATCGGATTAGCGCATTTATCTATCTATCTATCCGAAACTTTCCCTCTCTCTTCCCTCTCTCGTTCTCCTCGCTCTCTTCCTATTTAGAGTTACTTATTCGTTACCTCTCTCTCCCCCTCTCTCTCTCTCTTTGCCTATCTCTCTCACCCTCTGAAACAATTTCTCTCTCTCCTCCCTTTTCTCATTCTCCTTGCTCTATCCCTATTTTGAAGCATCTCCCTCTCTCTCCCTCTCTCTCTCTTCCCCCTCTCCCTCCTCTCTCTCTCTCTCTCTCTCTCTCTCTCTTATTAAATAGCCATGATGAAGTGAATACCCGTGCCGACTGGTGACTCGGTGTGTCACAGTCGAATAATGTTAGATCCATAGCAGTACTTTCACTATACATGTTGGCAACCTTCACGTAATCCCCCTCCTCCTCCTCCTGTGGGTATCTGATTCAAAAAAAAGGATCGCACATACCAATGCCAAGAACAGAAATAAGCAGGTTAAAAAAAAAATCAAGGAAAAAAAACATTTATGAATTTTTTGGATAAGGATTGATTATTCATATTATTTGGATTATTTGGACTACTGTTCTCATCTTCATCATTATTTTCAAGTTTTGTTCGATAAAACCTCCAACCTTTTTCATGTATATCTTGACGAACTGTCCGCAAGCACCCGTGGCGTAGTGGATAAGGTACTTGATAAAATTCAGTTGTAAAATTACACTCTTCTAGAGGTTGAAGATGCAATCCCCTGTGTGAGTAACACTCAAAATACAATTGCGAATTACTTTGGACTTCTACCTGGTCATGGCCGACGGAAGAAGAGCGTGCTACCACTACGGATCAAATAAAGGCTTCAGTGCAGATTACCAAGTTTATCAGAAAGATTCCCAAGTTTGACAGAAAGATTCCCAAGTTTGACAGAAAGATTCCCAAGTTCGCCAGAAAGAGAAAGATTCTTGAGTTTGAGGAGATTCACCTGACGAAGGTCAGAGGTTACATTGCCGAAACGTTGTGAAAATAACAATCAAGATGCGAACACTTTGTTACACTGTAACACCAACCAACTGTAACTCGTGTTACCCTACATTTTATAAAAAAAACTGTACTATCAGATTTACGCACAGTGAAAATCGATCGCTACACATCACAATTGGGAGGATCTTTGACATTTCTGCCACATAAACATCTGGTAAACATCCGATTTGCTCCTTAATTTCTACAAAGTTAGAAATAGTTATGAATCCTTGCTCATTAGACCAAAGATTTTTTGCTTTTAAGCCTTGTGTGTTTGACCATAGTCTATAAGTGTTCTAAAGCATTGCATATTAGACTAAAGTCTACAATTGCTGTAATGCATTACATATTGGACCGAAGTCTACAATTACTATTAAGCTTTGCATATTAGAGAAACGTCTAAACTTGCTCTAAAATCTTAAAAATGTTACCAAAGTCTACAATTGCTCTTAAGCATTCCATATAAAGCCAAAGTCAGCAATTGTTTTGAAGCCCTGCATATTTGAACAATTTCTACAATTGATTTAAAGCATTGCATATTTAACCAAAGTCAGCAATTGTTCTGAAGCCTTGCGTATTAGACCAAAGTCTACAATTGATGTAAAGCATTGCATATAATACAAAAGTCTACAATTGTTCTGAGCTTTTCATATTTGATACAAATCTACAATTGCTATAAAACCTTGAATATTTGACCAAAGGCTACAATTGCTCTAAAGTCTCTGCAATTGCTCTGAACTTTGCATAGTCTATAATTGTTCTAAATCCTTGCATATTAGTCCAAAGTCAATAATTGCTCTAAAGCCATGTATATTAGACCAAAATCTACAATTGCTATTAAACCTTGCATATTAGACCAAAGTCTACAATTGCTATTAAATCTTGCATATTAGACCAAAGTCTACAATTGCTATTAAACCTTGCATATTAGACCAAAGTCTACAATTGCTCTAAAGCCCTGCATATTTGGCCAAAGTCTACAATTGCTATTAAACCTTGCATATTAAACCAAAGTCTACAATTGCTATTAAACCTTGCATATTAGACCAAAGTCTACAATTGCTATTAAACCTTGCATATTAAACCAAAGTCTACAATTGCTATTAAACCTTGCATATTAAACCAAAGTCTACAATTGCTATTAAACCTTGCATATTAAACCAAAGTCTACAATTGCTATTAAACCTTGCATATTAAACCAAAGTCTACAATTGCTATTAAACCTTGCATATTAGACCAAAGTCTACAATTGCTATTAAACCTTGCATATTAAACCAAAGTCTACAATTGCTATTAAACCTTGCATATTAGACCAAAGTCTACAATTGCTCTAAAGCCCTGCATATTTGGCCAAAGTGTGCGATTGCTTTTTAATCTTGCATATTTGACTGAAGTCCGTAAACATTCTAAACTGTTGCATATTAGACCAAATCTATAAAATTATTCACCATGTAAGTTGTGATAAACTGATGTAGCAGTTTTATCTTCACCAGAAATGGAATTAAAGAATATGAATAGATTCTTTATATAGAGACTTTTCAAGATATAAGAAGCTCAACATATGAGGTTGGAGCATAACATAAAATTAAGATAGGTTGAAATAAATATATATTTACAAACTTTTTTATTTATTTATATTGGGGTTTGATTGAAAAAAGCTAGAAGGTTCTACTTATAGTCACTGGCGATAGGAACTGACCAATCAAATGGAGCCACGTTCTGCTAACAACCAATCAGAAACTGGAATTGCCCCATAAAAATATTGAATCTTTTTGCATTCCCACACATATTTTTTTTTTATTCACATGAGAAAGATCTTTTGCTATTTGCCTGCACAATTTTAAAAACCGAGACCTGTACAGAACAGCTAGCCCCCGAAAACTGTTCATCTCCAAGACTTGTAAATAAAAAACTTTACTTTTCAAACAACTCTCGCATAAACACACACACACACACACACACACAGAATGAAGAGCTTCATGTGTAGTTACATATACTAACCAAAGATAAAGACATAAAAAACATGGTAGAATCATGCAAGGGTTGTACTTCGATGGCAAAGGCACCCTCAATCACTTTTAAGCCATGGTACAAAATAAATCAATCCTGGTTTAGAATTTATATAGTGAAGAGTTGAAATTGATGTTTTAAATACCGTTTTGGGTGAAAAAAAAAAAAAAAATCCGTCGTTCTTTTTCTTCCTACTGACGTGTACAAAAAATAAATCCGAATGAGCAAAGCAATCTTCTTCTTCTTCTTCTTCTTCTTCTTCTTCTTCTTCTTCTTCTCTCCATTCTATAAATGTCTGTCGTTTTAGTTTCTTCTTTACAAACTCACAATTACTATGCACATAGATTCGAAAAAAGTGGTCAAAAAACAAAAATATAACAAATAAATGTTACCAAAGGCAAGATAAGTTACTCTTCTACCTATCTGGAAAAGAATTTAGTGGTTTTACTCACTTTAAAACGTGTAATCGGTTCGAAAATCATACAATGTTTATCGATATATTTTAAAAAGAAAAATAGCGGCATGCTCTCTGTTGAACACGGTAAGTTTGGGAAAATGAGTTCAAACAAAAAAATTATACCAAATACTGTGCGCAAAAAAACCCATCTTTATATGCAGACATTTAATTGCAACAGTACCACAATTTGCATATCTCTCTTTTCTTTGTGCTGGACGGATTCCGGGTTCAAATGACGGTGGTTCTTGTGCATTTTGTAACCTCAGTAGAACAGAGAATTGTTCAGTTCTGATACATATACATTTTGCGGGGCCACTGGTGGATTGGTATTACCTAATTGTAGTTGACAGCTGCACAAAATACCCAGAAGTGCTCATATGTAAAAGACCCAGAAGTGCTCATATGTAAAAGACCCAGAAGTGCTCATATGTAAAAGAGCTACTACACAAGTAGTTATTAATTTCCCCCATGAATTATTTGCCTAATTTGGAGTTGATGGGACTCAATTTATGTCCACGAATTTCAAGGAGTTCTGTGAGACATTCCAAATTAATCATGTCATGACTACCCAGTACCACTCGTGATTAAACAGGCAAGCGGAATGCTTTGTCAAAATGTTAAAACAAGAATTTAAAAAAAGCATGTTGCACATCTACAGAAACGACACTCCAACAGTTTCTACAGATCTATGGGATCACACCTAATCTTAACACACCATAATTATTTTTACAATTAGACAATGTTGCAGTCTATACCTGGAAATCCTAGATTAGAGTGTCACTCCCTCTTCTCTTTGGATTCATAAGTAGAACATATCCAAACTCGGGATTCGAAACATAAATTACTTACCTGTAAGACAAGTACCCTGTCGCCTGAGCCACCACACCACATAAAAGCAAGTTTATTAATCAACACATATCAAGCAAAATCTGACTATGAAATGTACCTGCTTCTTCTCAACAAAAGGGTATAGTCATCGAACAACTAAGAACCCAGGCTAATGTTTAGCAAATGGGATTGTACACCTGTTTGGGAGATATCATCCAACAAGCTAATCAAGCCAGCAAATATTAGATTTTGAATGTGAGATGATATGTGTGTGTGTGTGTGTGTGCGTGTGTGTGTGTGTGTGTGTGGTTTTCAATGTGAGATGATATATGTATGTGTGTATATGTGTGTGCGTGTGATTTTGAGTGTGAGATGATATATGTGTGTGTGTGTGATTTTCAATTTCAGATAATATATGTATGTGCATATGTGTGTGTGATTTTAAATGTGAGATGATATATGCATGTGCGTGTGTGTGTGTCATTTTCAATGTGAGATGATATATGTATGTATGTGTGCGTGTAATTTTCAATGTGAAATAATATATATATGTATGTGTGCGTGCGTGTGTGTGATTTTCAATGGGAGATGCTATATATAGTTATTTCCACGACCAGACAATACAACAGGCCACACAGAGCATGAAAGCTAGAGACCGGAAGTCCTAGATAGGTGTTTCATCCTCCTTTGGCCTCATCATATCTCCACTCAGGATTCGAAACCTGACCCACTTGCATGCAAGGTAATACTCTTTCACTTAAGCTACTATATCCCTTGTTGAAAAGAGTAAATGCATTCCACAATCGGTCTTCACAGCGGTTTGCATAGTCTGTGTTTGTTAACAGACTTTCGTTGTACGTGACATACACAGTTTATACATACACTCTCTTGCTGGCAAAACACACACACACACACACACACACACACACACACACACACACACATATGCTATTAAGACACAATTATAGATAAAAGAAAACTATTTTCCACAAAAGGTTCTTGAAACTCTGTGAACTTTTGTATTCTACAAACTTTTTTGTCTTCAGTTGTGAGCAAAAACATCTTTATTTTATTAAACGTTTTGCCGTTAAAAACGTGCAAAAGTTATAGCCCGTTGACTAAGAATGAGTATTTTATGCCAAATTGATGGTTGAATATGGTTAAATGTGTACTCATTTTTGCATTAAATACTAATCCCTATAAACTCCTATCTGTGCATAATACTTCGCTGCACTTTACCATAACAAAGGTCGATAGAAATAGTTCAGCCAGATCGGCCCAGTAGTTGCTGAGGTGAAACAGAAGACAAACTAAGAGAAATATAATATCAATATGGAGATAGTTTGTCAATTATATGGCATAAATCATGTTGGGACACTGGTTCCATTCAGATCACTGAAGTTAAGCAACAGTGATCCTGATCAGTACTAAAATGGGTGACCAATTTGGAAATACCAGGTGCTGTATGTGCTCTTTGCATTGTTTCCAGTCATCCTGGACTTTACCTTGCCATTGGACTCAAGCAGGAAAGTGTGGTTGGGGATTGTGTAACCCTTGCCACATAATTACATGCACGGCTACCCTTACAGGGGTTGTCCATTGTCTTTCGACTAAACAGAGGCTTCCACTTCCACTTTGTTATTCTTTCTTTTGACAATGTCCTTTCCTCAACAGGTTTCGAATGGAGGGTTTTCTTTTAGCACCAATGCCACCAGCGTCTTGGCCATTGTCAAGGTGGCTTTTCCCCTATTTACAGAGGTACGGTCCTGTTCAGTTCTAGGAGGTTCACTCTCCCAGGTTTTGTCTTCTCACTTTTTTCAGAAAGGTGTTAGTTAATTGCTAATCACCTGAAATGCTCCTACTGGGAAATGCCAACAGGGCTGCTCAGGCGAATCACACTTTCCTGACCTTGTGTCTCATGTTCCCGCCATCAGAGGAAGATAAACATAGGTTTTCAAACATTCAGACTATTTCCATGATACTGCCCAATTTTGTTGGTATATCGATCGAACTCACACTAAAATCAGACTTATTATTGTGTGTGTGTGTGTGTGTGTGTGTGTGTGTGTGTGTGTGTGATGGCACTAACCCTATTTGGGTTTAACCGGTTTTCTCCAAAGGAGGAAGTTTCATGGGAGTATGAAATTCACAAGTGATCCCCAGTCGCATGTTAAGGGAGATGACGACGTTAGGTTTTTGCGACTCTTGCAGGAAGGTGTCGACGTCCTCCTACATACGGTGCCTGGAATTCCCAAATTGGTCACTCATTTTAGTAATGACCCGGCTCAACGTTGCTTAACTTCAGTGAGCTGACGGGAACCGGTGTGTCAACGTGATTATGCTGTGCCAGTCTTATTATTGGTGTTAATAACAGTGCAAAAAGGTAGACGAGGAAATTTAAGCTAACTCAATATCATAATGCAGAACAAGGTTTTTGTGTTTTGACACAGGAGTATTCCGAGGAGTATATGAAAATCCAACAGTTTATTGTCTATGACCAACATGTTGATATCCACCAAATTACCTGCATGCTCTTCTACTCCTGATACCCTTTTCTTCAACCGTCAATATCTCCATCTTCTGTTTATTCTATGCATGACATGCTAATGATTTTATTGTTTTTTTTTTCATGGCAGGTGCTCGACTAAGTTTCAATCTACGGTCCCCCTTTCTCCTGTAAAACATTCACAACAAACATTCGTCTAGCTACAACCACTGTCAACAATTTTCCTTACTCTCTATTATTTTTCTTAAACTAAAAAAAAAAAATCCCTGAGCAATATTATTTTTCTTGAATTGCCCACCCGTGGAACACAATACTGCATACTATAATATGGCCGTTTTCAAGTCCAATGTAAACAAGTTTATATTGAGCTGTTTTTTTTTTTTTTAAATCAAATTCCACACAATTTCCACCTTTACTGATCATTACAGTGTTGTCTCACTGGCCACCTGACACTCATTAACCCTTTATTCTCGAGTGGTTTTTAGGCCTTTATAAGAGGTGACTCCCGTTTGGAAAAAAAAGTGAGGAAGTGAACTGGTGCTTACCAATGTAGGTTACTTCTACATTTATTACACGCAGTATTTTTACAGCTAGAACAGAATGGCGCTGATGTTCTATTTCCCTCCATCCCATTTTTTTTACAGTCTCGTGATATGTGGCCAGGTTTTTTGCATCGATGCTAACGGCTATGAGGTTTCCTACATTCTTTAAGTTGGCAATCCCTTGTCTTGTGATTACATTAATTGCACTTGTGGCAGGTTTTTTTGTGGGTGTGTGTGGGTCTCTCGAGGCGTCTTTTGATCTGAAATGCACTGACAATGCTATAATCGCCACAAAATCTTAGAGTCAAGCATTCCATCTCGGATGAAGTGTGTAGGAGGCACTTTACATGATTCGATAACCTTGCTACAAAAACAAACATTGGTCAGGAACTTCTCTCTTTGTTACTTTATGAATGACCCTATGTCGAATAGTGACTAAATGAGCTAGTAAAAGTTTTGACATAAGCGCACTAAGTACAGATCAAGGTGACACAAGGTTTCGGAAATGGATCTGTTCCAACCATATATAATATGAGGAAAGTGCATGTACAATTAAACAAGTCAAAATATAGAGAACAAAAAGACGGCGGTCAATGATGTCATGAGATCAAGGTTAACAAAGAAATGGTTTAGAACACTCATCTAGCTACAACCACTATCAACAATCAATTTCACCCACTCTTTATCTGTGCCCAAATTTAAACGCAAATTACATAAACAAAGCTTCATTCCTAGAACTGCTCTACTGTGGAACTCTGTTCTACTGGCGTGCTTTCCAGCTGACTACAACATGGTCGTCTTCAAGTCCAATGTAAACAAGTTTTTGTTGGACAGTCCCCTTACATAATCAAATTCTACTCAATGTTCACCACTAAGAATCATTGCGCTGTAGTCTCAGTGACCACAGTACACTGATTAACCATTATCCTGATGGTGATAACATTGCTTTGTTCAAGAAGGTGAACGAGACCAAAATTCCTGACCTTTCGTGTCGACTCATCCTTCAAGCTATCTAAACATTGCATTGAGGTTTTTAAAGCAATGAGTATTCTAATATTTTTTATTCAACGTTCTTTCTGCAAAGTCACTCCTGAAATATTTCTCCGTCTTTATTACTCCCTATTATTAGTTCCTGGTGATATCACTGTTAAAGTATGGTCTTCAGGCAGTGTTTTATATCTAATACGCGATAATCAGCATTTGGAGAGAGTTCAAAGATTTGCTACTCAAATGGTGTAGGTTCCATTGAATCTGCCCTATTAAACCAGACTCAAAAAAACAAAAACAAAAAACAACAAAAAAAAAACAAGTGAAGCATGCATGGTCCCCCGTGAGTGCACAGTGAACGAGGCATAAAAAAAGAAGATAACTGTTCAGCATTTGCCCCCTCCCCCATTTAGGCCCAAAAGTCCCCAGAGGACGTCAATTCCTGGTGAAAATGAACAAACAGTGCAGTTTTAGGCCTTAACATATGTAAATTTGAGTTCTGCACCATGCAAAAAAAAAGAAATAACTAAGTCCATCATTTGCCCCCGTCCCCCATTTAGCCCCAAAAGTCCCCAAGGCTTTAACATATTTAAATTTGAGTTCAGCACCATGCAAAACTGCTAAATAGACATACACAGAAAAGTTTGGACAAATATGGTAAAATAGTCCCAAAAATGGAGTATTTTTATTAGCCCTAAAAGAGCCCTTGGGGCACACCCAAGAGTTATCGCGAAGTATAGACAAACAAAATTATGTAGAAATCAGTTAGTTACAACTTTTCAGAAAGTTTTATAAAAATCTAAGGCATCAATTTTTTTTGATAAGCACAAAAGTGTCAATTTTAGCCATTTTAACCTGAAAGGCACCCCTAAGGGGGCAACTAGAGTTTTCCCGGAAAATTCATTGTATTACTTTTTTACTCATGTCATGTTTAATATTTGTGTAAAATTTAAATAAATTCCAAGGCGTAGTTATTGAGAAAAGTGAGGACAGACGAACGGACGAACGGATAAGGGTGAATTTACAGGTCCACCTTCCTTTTATCGGGGCCGGGGGGGGGGACAAAATTTTTTTTTCCTTTGATTACCGATGATATAGTGGCGATCTCATTTTCTCGTATAATCTCATTAATGGTCATTGTGATATACGTTGGGTCATATCATTCACTCGTGCACCAGAAAGAGGTCCACGTGGAAACTATTAAACTGAAAGAGGGCCGCTTTCTCAATCAGGATGTCTGTACCTTGGAATAGACTTCCAAATAAGGTAATAAGTGCACCAACAACGAAACAATGCAAGATTAATTTAGACAGGTGCTTCTTGGCTACTGTGCCCTTTTCTCTATAACATTCTATCCTCCTTTCCCTAAATTGGATTAAAACACGATTGTTTTATTTTTTCCAAATAAATTGAAGTGAATTGCATCTCACAAATAAAACGAATTGTGCAGATAAGTGAAGATAATGCGCTCTTTCGAATGAAATCAGAAGAACCATTTTGTATGTAGAGAATTTATTACCAAACTAATTTAGTGATCATTATGAATTTTGGAAAAAATATTTTATTTAATATATCTATCTATCTATCTCTCTCTCTCTCTCTCTCTCTCTCTCTCTCTCTCTCTCTATATATATATATATATATATATATATATATATAATGTGTGTATATATACATATATATATATATATATATATATATATATATATATATACATACACACACACACACACACACACACACACACACACACAGGGTGACCAAAAAAATAACGGCTCCCAACTCTAATTAGGCCCGTTTCTTAATGTTTTGTCCGAATGAAATGAAACTTTGGTCATAACTAGTTTATTATATTCAAAATATCACATCAAAACACTAGGGTCTTTGGCCTTTTTTTCTCCGTTGACTGTAAAATGCTCAGAAAAACAATTGGATGTCCTCTGATTTTTTTGGGTCACTCTCTCTCTCTCTGTCTCTCTCTCTCTCTCTCTCTCTCTCTCTCTCTCTATATATATATATATATATATATATGGGGTTTAGAGATGTTAAAATAGCTTGCAGAGGACAAAAGCAAATAAGGCTGAAAAGTCCTGGTTTATGTCATTCTTCTTCCATGAGCGTCCAGCAATCCTGGCCAGGAACAAAGTGTTGTATCTGTTCTGATACTACATTTCACCTTTTATGTCCTTTGTCAGTGGAGCGAAATCCTTCATGACTGATACAATTTTAATTTTTGTTCCTATCCAGAGTGCTCCTTTTTGGGGAGCTGGATTTTCCCCACATAAAAAACCGACCTTGTGTCTAACTCTGCCCTCATGGGGAGGCAAATAGACAAGAACCCTATCAAGAAAAAAGCATGCAGTGAACCTGTCATCAAGAAATGAGTAGGATCCATATCCTCGACTCCATTGGCTATATAACATACAAACACAGACTATGAGAAATTGTCATCCAAATCCTAGTTCTCACCTTGCTAATGTACTTAACTTGCTTTCTTTTTAATTTACGTTTAACTAGCGGGACCCGTGGAAATTCCACAGCGGACTCTTTCACATGTAATATATTGATGTTGGCATTCTGTAGCTGTTCAGCATAAATGGAGACGCCCTGATATTATTGTAGCTCTTTTGTTAAAACTGCAAAAGTATTCATCTAAGTTAGCAGGGACGCCCGGTTTAGCCCGGTCATAAAGTAAACTTAAATATGATATTTTAATCCTTGCAGATTTCATGTATGTTATTATTAGTTGATGTTCTATCGATTTTTATATATTATAAAGTTGCGATTTTAAAAATAAAAAAAAAACATCCATATGACTTGGGTGCATAAACTTAAATCGAAACCGGAGCCAAAATTTATGAAAAAAAGAAAAGAAATACATATATATATATATATATATAGATATACTAGCGGGACCTGTGGAAATTCCATAACAGCATTTTTCATATGTAATATATTGTTGCTGGGCATTCTGTTCAGCATGAAGGAAGGCACAATCATATTATTTTAGCCCTTTTATTAAAAGTGTATGACCCACTTGCTAAAATAATAACTTTGATATATTTCCTGGGCTGATTATTTCATTGCAAACACACTGATCAATTAACTCACATTTCATCATTTTTTATAATTATTGAACATGTTACTATGTTCGACAATAATTTTTCATAATTTTAACCCACATTATCGCCCCTCCCCTTACTAAAATAATACATTTGATGTATTGTATGCGCTGATTATTTCATTAAAAAAAAAATAGAACTATCAAGTAACTCACATTTCATCATTTTTCATAATTCTTGGATATGTTACTAATTTCGACAATAAGTTTCATAACTTTAACCCACCATGTCACTCCCCCTTACTTAAATAGTAACTTTGATATATTGCCTGGGCTGATTATTTCATTACAAACACATCAATTAATTCCGGGTATTCTCATAGTATATATGTTCCTCCTATCTTATCCAATACCAGGTCATATTCTGCTAGTATATATCTTTCACCTATCTCATTCGATCCTGGGCGACACTGGGTATTCTGCTACTATATGTTTTCCACCTATCTCATTCAATACTGGGCGACGATTTCTGCTACTATATATTTGAACTTATCTCATTCAAACCCGGAACTGACTTCATGTCCGCCACCCCACTATTAAAAATATCCATGAAATAAAGTAATGGTTAAATCGTAAACTGTTTCAGCCATTTCTGAGACTGACTTTATATCCCCAACCCACTGCTAAAAATATACATGAAATAATGTAATGTCTAAATAGTAAACTGTTTCAGTCCTTTCTGGAACTGACTTCATATCCCCCACTCCACTGTTATAAATATACATTAAATAAAGTAATGTTTAATACGTAAACGGTTTCAGACGTTTCCGGGACTGATTTCATATCCCCACACTACTGTTAAAAATATACATAATATAAAGTAAGTAATGTTTAAATCGTAAATGGTTTAATTCATTTCCAGGACTGAATTCATATGCCCCACCCCATTGTTTAAAATATACTTGAAATAAAGTAATGTTTAAATCATAAACTGTTTCAGCAGCTTTTCGAAATAAATACATAAAAACATAAACATGGTTAGGGATTAGGCAACGATTGCTTCAACATGAATTTCTGAGTGTAGTATCAGTCTCAGCATTCCAGTGGCTTAATCCCCTTCCCCCTTTTTTGGTTTTGGTTAATGGAGGAGAAATCTTTCATTACTGATAAAATGTTCATTTTTGTTACTGACCAGAGTGCCCCTTTTGGGGAGTTGGTTTCCCCAAAAAATTTTAACCGACCTCATGTTCCAACTTGTGGAGAGGCAAGTAAACTAAAAATATAATCAGAAGGGACATTTTCCAGGGCATCTCATAATTAATCAGAAAGGGCATTTTCAGGGCATTTTGTAATTAAATACGAAATTACTTTTCCCAGTTACTTTTGTAATATTAAAACTTTGTTACATTAAAAATATAGTACTTATTTACAATGCCTCCCCACAGGACAGATTTAGACACCAGCGTCGTTTTTTAACGTGGAGAAAAGGAACAAAAAATTGTCTTAGTCGTAAAGGATTTCTCCTCCACTGAGAGAGAAGAAATTGAAATGTAGCATCTGAAGAACAGATACTACACTTTGATCTTGACCAAAAGGCCAAAAACAACAAAGCATTTTTATTAGCTTTGCCTCAACAGTGACACCAAATTTTTTTGTTTTGTTTTAATGGAATTTCATAACAATTAAAAGACCCGGATGTAAGCGTGACACACAAAAGAACACACACGCTATCTTATTAATTTAATATATGGATATATATAACTTGAGTTCCTTCAGCTATAATTGAAGCCAAAACCGAAGAATTCTTGATAAAATTATTCATAAAAAAAAAGATTATTGAAGTGCCATCAGCTATAATCGAACCTGAAACCAAAACTTATGAAGAATTCTTGGTAAAATTATTTATAAAAAAAAAAATAGATTACTGGAATGTCATCTGCGATAATCGAAACCAAAACCAAAATTTATGAAGAATTCTTGGTAAAATTATTTATAAAAAAAATAGATGACTTAAGTGCCATCAGCTATAATCGAAACCGAAACGAATTATGAAGAATTCTTGGTAAAATTATTTATTACAAGAAATGGAAGTCCATAACAATTAAATGAAAGTCACTCAGATGTAAGCGTGACACACAAAATAAATAACACACACACACACTATCTTATTAATATATAGATTTTTCTGTTCTGCTTTTTCAATCATTGATTGCTTTTGACATAAGTAAATGCTAGCGTTGCCAAACGTAGCCTTTACTATTTAGAAATAACGTTAATACTTCTTATAACAGAGGACAGACATGCGTATTACAGCTATATGCAAATGACCGAGCCGTGTGTGAAATGACGTCATAGCAAGGAAAAAGACAAAAAAAAGATTATAAAAAGAAGAACGTGTGCGTAAACCAGAGATCACGTTAGAGAAGGGAGCGATATTCAAAAGATATTCAAGCTGTGTTCGAGACACGTAAACCACAAGCGGGATGACGTCAAAGAAAGACAGAGATAGATGTCTCACGCACAGTGGCCAAGGGCGACAGGAAAAGTACCTGTAAATAAATGTCGGTTGTTTCACTAAGGAAAAAAGGGAGTCAAATTATTTCTTTCTTATGTTCCTTGCGATGGAGTTTACAACGTGTTGGGTCCCTACATGCTAACAACTATGTTACACTTTGACTAATCCGACAAGCAGCAACCAAATTCCACCATTACACTGTAGAGATCCTTAAATGCCAGAAAACCTTCTACTTAAATAGTTTCTTCCCCACAAAATGCTAGACTTTGGAATTCCTTCCCGGATCCCTGCTTCTCTAACTGTACTGACATGCAGAAATTCAAGTGATGGCTGGCTACGGCCAGCATGAGGAGGAGAAACAAAGTCAGTGTTAAAGAGAATGAATGTGTAAAGCGAAGGCAAGAAATAGTTGGCTGCAGGTGAGCCACCAGGCTAAAATGGACATGTGACAGCGAGACACTCTTTTTAAGTTGTGCCGGAAGTAACAGAATAAAAAATTTTTGTTCCAAAAGAAAAATGCCAACCCAGTTTTTCATTTATTTATATACTAGAGGCCACCCAGAATTGCCCAGTCGTAAAATACGTTTAAATATGATATTTTAATTAATGCAGATTTCGTATTCATTATTATACTAGCCTGGGTGTCCGGCATTGCCCAGCGTTGCCCAGCGTTGCCTCGGTATTTGGAAGTGTGTGTTGAGCAAAAAAATAAAATAAAGTGGTAGTAGGCAGGCAGGCTTGAACCCGTATCTCGAGGGAGGAAAAGAATGTGAAAAAAAAAGACAAAAAACAAAAAACAAAAAACGTAACGTCTTTGCTGTTGCGCCCATTGCCAAACCAAAACGATGAATGTTTTAATTAATGCCAGTCATTCGAAAAGAAGGGATGACTTTCGAAAATATCGGTGAAAAAAGCGACCACTCCCTGTAGAAAAGTGCCCAGTTGAGAGTGAAGGAATTAATGTTTTTAGCTAATTTTTCGATATTTGTCCGAAGGTTCAAAACAATACCGATCCCGTGTAAATCCATCGCCTCTGTCAAAAGTTTTATGCAGACATACATACATACATACATACATACATACATACATACATACATACATTTAAACAGATAGGTGAGATATATATCATAGAAGATTATATTGAACCCAATGTATAATAATGATTTAAAAAGTAAAAAAAAAAAAAATGACTCGTGCGCCACCACCGAGAATCGAAACCAAAACGTTTAGCTTATGATTTACTTTTTCCTTTGACATTAATGCCTGAGCTATGAGGACATGTTTGCTGCAAGGCTAAAAATTAAAACATGAAACAATAGCTATTACATTATACATGCATATTCGTGATGCCGTCGTTCGACTTTCACCTGGCAAATTCCATTTTTTTAATTCTTACACTTTTTCACCGATTTTCTCCGGATAAAACCCAAATATAAAGTTTCGCATGCGTTCAAATACCCTATTCAATAAGTTTTCTGTCTGTAGACCAAAAACTAACATTTTTAATTTTTTTAAACAAATATATATATACGCATACATAAATATATATAGAAAGAGGTTTGTGTTTACTATAATTTTTTATGCAAATATTACGCAACTAATAGGGAATTAATTAAAATGAATGTTTAAAGGAATATGCAAATTAGCAAAATCTTTTGCTAGTGAATGCAATTCCACGACCCATATATAACAAAGTTGTATGTTCTTTTTGAATAAATAGAAAAAAGGGGTTTTATCAATACACAAAAAAATAAAATTATAAGAGTATAGATTTGCTTTATTTGTTTGTCCATTTGTCCACACTAGTAACCCCTTATGCCAAAATAACACTATTCCTTGTTTGGGGTGAAATATCGATTAAAAAATGAATAAATAAAATAACAGTAAATTCTTATTCTTCATTTTTTTTTTTGTGATTGCGGAGAAGAATTTTGACGGTTTCAACTGATTGTTTAGTTCGTAACTCAGTTAAAAGCTGCTCAAACCGGAAGTATGGACATGAATCAAGATCAAGGTATTTATTTGCCTTTGTACGAATGGGTCACCACTTATCAAGGCTGTGTGGTCCCTCGAGTATAAAAGTTAAATATATTATGAGTTGAGTGAGAAACAATAGCATGGGAGGATTGGAAAGAATGGGAAGAGGGGAGGCGTTAAAAGGAGAATTTGGTTATCCGAGAAAACGGCTCAACAAGTATTTGTTAGCATTGGACTTGAAGATATGGCTGCATATCTTTCCCAGGGAGGTTAGTTGCAGTTATGTAAAGGCCTTGACCTTGCGAACATTGCACATTGTGTTCGCAGCCCACGCAAGTCACAAGCATATGGCCATTTCTTACAAAAACAAGATTTATCTTAGAAGACCAACGGCTAAAGCAAAGGATTAAACTCTTTACTGAAACTTTTAGAGATTACTAATATATTAAAAACAGCATTGTCATATTTTGAGAGTAGAAAGTTGATCTTTGGTTTACTTTCGGCAGCCGTAACTCTTGCTTCCATTATTTTATCTTTAAGTCTTCATATTCCAGGAGCAGCGTTTCTAACAAAGGGAGAAAAATTGCTGCTTTTTTAGTTGGAATCTATCCATATAATATTTATATCTATCCATATAATATTTATATCTATCAATATAATATTTATATCTATCCATATAATATTTATATCTATCCATATAATATTTATAATCTATCCATATAATATTTATATCTATCCATATAATATTTATATCTATCAATATAATATTTATATCTATCCATATAATATTTATATCTATCCATATAATATTTATATCTATCAATATAATATTTATATCTATCCATATAATATTTATATCTATCCATATAATATTTATATCTATCCATATAATATTTATATCTATCCATATAATATTTATTGTTAGACAATTTTTGATCTGGAGGGTTTTTTTTATTTTCGTGCTCTTTACATCAAGCGGTTTCATTCCTTGTCTGAAGCGATTTCCATAAAAAAAAATTACATGCTTTAAAAAGATACAGTAGTGCCTCCCTGAAAATATATGCATGTTTCAACAACTAATGGTTTTTCACTTAACATCTGACCTTGTATGCAATTATTTTTTTTTATCCCTGAAAATTTAAAATAACAATTTTCTTTTCCACATTTCCAATATCTTTATTGTCATCCAAATCAATGAAATTGCCCATTTTCCAATCAAATCGATTGATTGCCTGCTCTAGTCGAGGACCACTGCAATGCAGCGGGAGGAAGCTTCACATGCCTCCCCACAGTGACTAACTCCACAATACATTGTAGTTTAAATTGCACTGTAGAGGACCTACTATCGAGTTTATGAAATCACTTTTATATAATAGCTTGAATTAAAGTTTAAAATGCAAATCATGGCTCAGTTGTTCTCTAAACAGAAACATTTATTTCGAAAGCACCCCTGTCTTATTAAAGAACCTACTGTTGATTTTATATGCTGGACCCTTCTGCTTGTGCAGTGATAAAATTTGTGATGTTAGGATGTATAAGGTGTACTTTGGTCAAAATTGGACTGTTCCATTTACTCGGATTTTTTTGATTATCGATTGTTGATACTTATCGGAACCATTCCACAAAACCTATCTAAAAACTATCCCAGTCACATAAAGTATATTTGTGTGAAATTGCAATAAAAAAATCAGCCAAGCCGTTTCATAGTCTATAGGGAATAAACTTTCACACACATGTACACGCACGCACACACATGTACACGCACACATACACTTGCACACACACACACGCACACACACACGCACACATGGACACGTACACACTCACACACATGCACACACACACACACGCACATGCATACACACACACTCACACACAGAAAGAAACACATAACACATACACACACACATGCATACACACGCATGCGCACACACACGCACACACATGGACACATACATACTAACACACTGAAACACACACATGCACGCGCACACACACACGCACACACGGACACGTACACACTCACATATGCACACACATATGCACACACACACACGCGCACATGCATACACACACTCACACACAGAAACACACACACACACATGCACACACGCATGCACACACACATGCACACACTCACACATACACACTTACACATGGAAACACACACACGCCCACACATACATGCACACGCATACACACACACATTCACACACACACGCACACACACACACACGCACACGCAGTGTTTGTTATATATAAGTAGAGATATATGTATCATAACCTATAAAATATGAATTTGTGATGAATATGAATACATCCGGGTTCCTCAACACGAGAATAGGATTGGCTGGTGAGAGTCATAAATACGGACGAAATAGCAGTCTGGGAAAGACATCAAACGATATGTTGAAAATCTAAAGCTTAATCAAATTACTTGCTATAACTACAAACAACCGTTCATTAAGGTGACATACTTCATTGTATTATTCAATCACTGCAGCCACAACCATTGAACTATTTCAAACACCTATATCCATTTCTAGGACAGATCTGTTGTCTAATTACTGATTTAGTATGGCACAATCACGTTAGATCACTGAAGTTAATGGACGTGAAGTCTGGCCAGTACCAGATGGGTGACCATTTGGGAAAGCTGGGCGTTGTATATCACTTTTTTATGGCTGAGATAGTCATTAAGGTGGCTTACTAGATTGTATTACTCAATTATTCTATTACCTGATATGTAGCCAGGACCAGTTAGCTATTTCAAACAAATATGTCAAAAAATTTAATTCATGGAATCGTTAACATCCAACCAGATTTGATACAGCTAAACACCACTCTATTTCTGACATGTCTACCAACTTCCAGGGAATCGTTAAAATTCAACCAGATTTGGTACAAATAAACACCTTGCTATTTCTGACATGTCTACCAACTTTCAGAGAATCGTTAAAATTCAACCAGATTTGGTTCAAATAAACACCTCTCTATTTCTGACATGTCTACCAACTTTCAGAGAATCGTTAAAATTCAACCAGATTTGGTACAAATAAACGCCGCTCTATTTCTGACTTGTCTACCAACTTTCAGTCACTAAAACTTTTAGAGATTATCAATATATTAAAGACAGCATTAACATATTTTTAATCAATTACATGCTTTATAAATATGAAGTAGCGCCTCCCCTAAAAATGTATACTTTGACGGCTAATGTCTTGCACTTCAGCTTTGACTTAATTTGTGATTATTTTTTCTTTTCATCCATGAAAATTTTGCATAGCAATTTTCTAACCACGAATCGTGTGTTAAAAGTTATATATATATATATATATATATATATATATATATATATATATATAAGATATATATATATATATATATATATATATATATAAAATATATATTAAAAGTTATATATATATATATATATATATATACATACATATATATATATATATATATATATATATATATATATATATATATATATATATATATATATATATATCATATATGTTGGATATGCTGTGTGGACTGAGAAATCATTTTTGACAAAAGCATGCATCTGTGAGAACAATAAAATAATTATCAAATGTACCAAAAGGTCATTTGAATTAAAAATTATGAAATTATGAACCTAACACAGGCACCTGCGTGCAAAAGCGACAAACTTAATCAATTCTCAGAAAGAAATAAAAGGATGATGTTTAAAAGGTCATTTTAGGCAAAAGGTGGTAAAGGTGTTCTAGAATTGTAAAGCCATGTTTAGTTTGAGAACAATTTCCGATGGTTAGTTGTTCTACACAAGTCCTGGAGGTGACTGGTTCTCAGTAGACAGTTCTCGAGTTGGAATCCACAGAGCAAAAGATTCTTCCCGTGTTTACATGAAGAAAACACATGCGAAGTTGCTAAAGAAAAGGTCTAATTTTTATGGAGCAATTCTGGTTTCTGATTGGTTGGTAGCAGAACGTGAATTAATTTGATTCGTCAGTTCCTAGCAGCATCGTTATAAATAGAATCTCCCGACTGTGCGGGATCATACTCCATTATGAAACTCTCATGATGGGATGTGTGTCCCAGCGGCTTCGGCTGCAGGGAGACAGGGTAGAGTACTCGTCAAGGATTCGTTCTTGACACTCAGCCCAAGGGAACCGGCCCAGCATCTGTCAGACTGAGGTACACCGCTTGGGTACTACCTAGGAGGTCCACCCTCTCAGGCCTTGCCATCGGGCTTTCCGATGGGGCAAGTTTATTGCTTGTCACCTGAGGCACGCCTACCTGGGAATGCCGACAGTGGTGCCCAGGCAATTTTTGTTGAGGCAAGGGTGCCCCTTCTTTAGGGGAGCTTTCCTGTTCTCCACCTTCCGGCTTTATGCCGCATTTTGCTGCGGTGGACAGCAAATAAATATCTATCCCATTATGAAATATTGCAGCAGGTGTAATCAAAGTAAGGCCAATCCAGTGAAACAACAATATCCAAATAAAACGCACTTGCGGTGTTGCTACAGTGGCAATACCACCCCCAAAAAGAGGCGTATCAGGTGGTCACAAATGGTTATATAATAACACCCGAAAAGGATATTGTTGGTTGAGAATTTAGGCCAAGGAAGAATCAACCTGTTGAATTCCTGTGTGTGTATCTCCTTCCTAACACCCAACTCTCCATAACCGTCATGGAGAATAAAGATATATTGTTATCTATATATATATATATAAAGGGCAAAGTGTGTGTGTGTGTGTGTGTGTGTGTGTGTGTGTGTGTGTGTGTGTCCCAAAAACGGGAGATAAAAAGGTCCGTTTTCAGTATGAAAATTAATTTGTAAAACAGTGTACCTGTATACATAATAATCAAATTGTAAACACACAGACTGTTGTCGACGTTTCACTTGAAAAGTGTCCACCGAGGGATATCTGAGTGGTGTTTTTATGATTTATCTTCTCCTTTCCCGTCCTTTTTATTATGTGCTTTTCAGACATCTTTCTAAGGAAAATAAAATAAAATAAATTTCCATTAATTCTTTAAATTAAAAATTAAAAACACTAAACTACTGATAAAAATAGCATTGTTTACAGTACAGTCATTCAGAGGACAACTTCTTTTGCTACAAACGAGATTATTTATTATTTTCCTCTTTCTCTTCTGTATATTCTTGGATCGCTCACCACATGCCCCCCTCCCAAATAAAACAGGAAATAATAATTGAAAAATCAGTTTAAGCAGGTTACATGAATGTGAAAATCCCTAGCTGCGAAACTCATATTTACTCAATTTCTTTTAAAGGGATACATTTTAGGTATATATATACACATACACTAGCTGGCAACCCGGTGTTGCACGGTCGTACAATATGCTTAAAACTGATATTTTGATCTATGTAGATTGCGTATGTATTATTACATTACATTATTATTACAGAATCAATCCTCTATTGTGATGGGAGCCCTGGGAAGCATGACAAAAGGATTTGACAAGTGGATTTAAAAAAATTGTGATCCATTGCAATGTTGGCGTACTTCAAAAGACTGCCTTGTTGGGAACCGTTAGAAACTTGGGAAAAATACTGGAGGTATTAGAAAACAAACGCTGAGAGCCTGTGGTCATTTGTTATGATCTGCCCATCAGTATAAAATCGGCAATACCAACAGCCACACACAAAATATGACAATACAAATAATAATAATACAGTAGGCATTAATAATGAAAACAGCTGAAATCTTAAGGAAAATCCTTGAATGCAGAAACCAACCTATATAAACTACAAATACTAACTAGTCACATGCGAACTGCAACAGAATTAAAACAAAAACAACATGAACGTAAAGACACTTATAAGCTGCCCCTCCCCAATGGCATCAGCTGGTGGTACCACACAAGATAGTCACGAAGAATAAAGTAGGATGGAACGACTGAAGAGGGGAAAACACTGTCCAGACTTCCACTGGATGAGTGCAAACAGTGCTGGGACCTTGGAGAAGTTTAATGCCAGCTAAATTCCAGTTAAAGAGTAATAAAGACTCCTAAATAGTTGTATGCTCGGTCGGTCAAGTCCAAAGTAGCTGAGCAGCAGCTTGGTTCTCACCAGCTTTGGCAAATAACAAACAGGGTCCTGAATAGAAGCGTGTGCTCTATCCCAACCATCATCAATGAATCTGAGGTAATCTCGTCAGCATCGGACAAAGCCAAACTCTTTACCAAGAATTTTGCAGTTAATTCTACTTTGTGCGATCAGGACCACCAACCCCGTCATATTTCCTCCAATGTTGAAAAAAACGCTATGCAAATACAAATATCTATGCGTGATGTTGCCAAACGTATAAAAAACCTTGATTCCAGTAAAGTAACTGGCTCTGATGGCATTCAAATTATAGTGCTGAAAAAGCTTAAACCAGAACTAGCTCCCATACTTACAAAGCTGTTTAAAGGTTGCCTTAAGGAATATTGCTTCCCAACACCCTGGAAAACCTCATCAGTATGTCTCATATTTAAAATTTCAGGTGATCGGTCACCTCTCTCTCAGTACAGATCAATCAGTCTCCTGTGCATCATGAGTAAATTGCTGGAATCTTTGTTAAATAGAGAAGTAGTCAACCACCTCAGCAAAAATAACCTCCTCAGTAACACACAATATGGTTTCCATCCTGCTAGATCTACAACATATGTGCTAACACTTATAACTCATAGGATAAGCAAAACTCTCAATGGAGGCTTCCTTTCTAAGGCAATTGCTCTTGACATATCAAAAAACTTTGATAGAGTATGGCATAAAGGTCTACTTCACAAAATCTCCAGCTACGGTATAGCTGGAAATGTCTTTTCAATTATTAAATCATTTCTCTCTGATAGGTTCATAAGAGTAGTAGTTGAAGGACTGAAATCAGAAGTACACAGTATTAATGCTGGAGTCTCTTCCTGATCTACATCAATCATCTCCCAAATCACACCCTAAGATAATTCGTAGACATTTATGCTGATGACACTACCATCTATGGCAACACTTCAAAAGCTGTAAACAACCAGGTTCTCTCTGATTCTCTCCCCTCTGATCTTGAGCACGTGGTACGATGGGGAAAGAGGTGGCTGGTTAATTTTAATGTATCTAAAACCAAGCTTCTATCTTTCTATCATCAATGCTCTGATCCACGTCTGGCATCAATTGAACTGAACGGCTCTCGTTTTGAGTAGACAATTTTCTAGGTTTGACCTTTACTCCTGATCTGAAATGGCTGCTGGAAAAATGGTGGGATTCTTCTACCACTCTAGTAGATATCTCACTGCTGATGCAATTCTCTACCTGTATGAGCTAAGTACATCTAAGGATGGAGTACTGTTGCCACATCTGCACAGGAGCTGCTAGAAGCAGCTTATCCTGCCTTGACAGAGTTCAAAATAGATTCGTAGCCTTGTGGGGGATGTCTTTTTCTCTTCCCTGCAACCTCTTTCCCACAGAAAAGATATTGCAAGCCTGTTTCTGCTTTATCGTTACTTTCATTGCAAGTGCTCGTCTGAGCTCCAATCTATGGTTTCTCCTTCTCTGACTTTCACAAAAAACACTCGTCTAATTGAAACCACTATCAATAATTCCCCCCACTAAACATAGATTCCATAAACAAGTTTCTTTCTTAGAACTGCACACCTGTAGAACTCTCTTCCCTATTCCTGCTTTACAACTGGCTACAATTTGGTCGTTTTCAAGTCCAATGTAAACATGTTCTTGATTTGCGATAATGCAAATTTTTTTTAGAGTGGAGAGTGCTAGAAATCTGTAGAGACTTATCGTCATCCAGACTTCAGGGAACACCACCGGTTGTTGTCAGTGTGCAATCTCTGAATGAATGAATGAATAATAATAATGATAATAATGATAATAATAATAATAATAATAATAATAATAATAATAATAGACTCTGTAGACAAAGAGACTAAACAACAAACCACATAAGTGAATACAGCAAACTAGCCCCAAAAGGATACATGAACAAGCACAACTGCTTGGGCAAAGTAATACACTGGGAACACTGCAAACGTCTGCTCTTCAAACTTGCAGTCAAATGGGACAGGCAAAACCGGAGATAGTAGTAGAAAACGTAAACCACAAAATCCCTTGGGATAAGGAGGTACAAACAGATACACACACCTATGTAAGAAGACCAGACATCATAATAATTAACAAAAGAGAGGCGGAAATTGCAGAATTGAAGATTTTGCTGCCTAAGAAACCACAGGATGAAGACAGAAAAACCGAACAA
This sequence comes from Euprymna scolopes, assembly GCF_053919585.1. NCBI lineage: Eukaryota > Metazoa > Mollusca > Cephalopoda > Sepiida > Sepiolidae > Euprymna > Euprymna scolopes. Next base: position 28,844,083 of record NC_136493.1, read on the forward strand.
ATAAGCGGAACTTGCCAGAGAAATGAAAGGAATATGAAACCTGAAGAAAATCAATATAATTAGGAACAGTTCCAAAGAATTTGGAAAACCTATTAAGAGAAATTGGAATCAAGAGGAAGACTGAGACTATACAACAGATGGTAATGTTGTAAACGGATGAAATCTTAAGGAAAACCCTCGAATGTGGAAACGACCAACATAAGCTACAAATGCTAACCGGCCAAATGGAAACTGCAACAGAAATAAAACAAAAGATAAAAAGAAATACCACACGGAACCAAGAAAACTGGAACTGCAAAAGTGTAAGTTAACCGTGCCACCCCCACTCCCCAAAATGGTAATGTCACCATAGACTGGCACTAAATAGTCATGAAGAGTCAAGGAGGATGAACAAAAACAAGGGAAGAAAGCACTAACCAGACTTTCACTGGACCAGTGTGAAGAGGATTTGGACCTTGGAAAAGCTTGTTAGCACAGGTAAATTCCAGTGAAGACCAATGGTCGTTGCTAATGAGAAATAAATGATAAACAGCTGTTGCGATAATGCAATATTAATTGCAAAAGTTATCGAAAAAGTTAGAGAGTACTGGAAACCTTGGGAGACTTGTTGTCATCCAGACTCTTGGGAACTCCGCAAGTTATTATCACTAAATAATCTCTGATGATGACCTGTGTGAGAACTCCTAGTGAGTAACAATAATAATTTTAACACTTACATATACCGTACAATCTATCTTGAAGATTGCACGGAGCATGAAATGCAGATAACAGATTCAGTGAGTAACATTTAATTTCTATTTGATATATATATATATATATATATATATATATATATATATATATATATATATATATATATATATATAATAATGCAATCCATTACATTGGTCTGGAAAGTTGATTTTGTATTAATATGCCTCGTCAGGTTGATGTTCACTTTATGAGGTGAATTAACTCACAAACGATTTGCCAGACCATGTGGAGTGGATGGCATTATTGCCATTTTTGCCTTGTTTAAAAAAAACAAAAAAAAACAACAACAACGACGACAACAACAACAACAACAACATATTGAGCATTACAATTTTACAATAATTATTACTTCACTTACTCTCTATCTTTTTCTTTCTCTCTCTCTCTCTACCCTCTCTTTCTTTTTCTCTCTCTCTATTCCTCCTGTTTATCTCTTTCTTTCACTACCTCCTCTCTCTTTATCGCTATTTCTCTCTCTCTATTTTTCTTTCTGCCCTCACCCATATCTCTCTCTTTCACTATCTATTTCCCTTCTCTTTCACTCTCTGACATCTCCCCTCTCTCTCTCTTTCTCTCTCTGACCCCTCTATATTTTTCTCTCTCTATCCTCCTTGTCAATCTCTCCTCATCTCCTCTATCTCTCTCTTACTCTCTATCCCCCTCTCTCACTCTTTCTCTACACTTCTTCGATCTCTCTTTTTCTCTCTATCCTCTCTCTCTCTCTTTCTCCCTCTGCCCTATCTATTTCTTCCTCTCACCCCTCTATTTCTCTTTATATACACTCCTCTCTCTGTCTCTCCCATTTCTCTTTCTTTCTCTTTCCCTCTCTCTATTTTTTAAGAGTGGAAGGTAATTGTAATAAAACTAATTATAAAATTCAAAATGGAATCAGCCAATTATTTACATCAACAAAAGGAAATATAACTACCAGTATTAGTACAATTCAAACCACAAATGCAGAGAGAAAGAGTAGAGAAAAAGAAACTGAGACAGGAAAAAGCAGACGAAGACTAATTTTGTACAGGGTAAAAAGATAAATGTGTCGCCATAAAGAAAACAACACTACAGCTTTATTTTAAAGTATTTTATTGAAAAAATAGTCAATTCAGGTTATTTCATTATGTAGTAGAGTTGACATCTATTCAATGTAGCCACCTTCAGCCTCAATCACCGCCTCAATATGAGTCCAGAACTGGGAGTATGTCTTTTCCACAAGCGCCGGCAAGACCTCGGTGAATACTTGGCGGATCGCGGGGACCAAGATGGCTTTGGTGTTGTGGGAGGTCATGTTGGTGATGTTCTTAATGTATGACCAAACAAAGTAGTCCAGCAGGTTCAGGTCGGGAGAGGAGGGAGACCAGTGATATAAGAGTACAAAGTCGTAGCACTCCTTCTGAAGCCAAGCCTGGGTGTCTTTGTATTTGTGGGCCGGCACCGAGTCCTGCTGCCACATCCAGTGTCTGCCAGCAGCCATCTGATTGCACCAGGGGATCACCACACTCTTCAGCACATCCAGGTACACTTTGGCGTTGACTTTCAAGCCGACTTTGATGATGTGAGATGGCATGATGTGGCCCTCATTTGAAACCACACCAAAAACCATAACAGTGGTCAGAAACTTTGTTTTCATAACCCTGGGCACATCCCTGTTCTTCGTGGAAATCCAGCGATGCATTTTGAGGGTGCTGGCAATGGTCCTGTTGTCATAACTTGAATCAGGAGAGAACATGAATTTTACAGTGACACATCTCTGATATCCCTCGTTGAACAATGTGTCATTTTCAAATATGATAGAAGGTTTCTATCGGCCTTGGGATTTGTACACTACTGTGACAACAGTCATAGACATTATGGCATGTGTATAGTGTAAAAAGTCACTGACACTCAAACTCGAAACCCGACCAATAGGAAACGAAAAGGCGACATATGCAAATTAAGACGCGGTCGAATTTGAGCATATATATATATATATATATATATATATATATATATATATATATATATAAAATTTATTTATCCAAACGTTGATGGCTACATATGTGCATACATGTTTCTGTAATCATCCGTTATTGAGGAGATTACGTCTTCAGGCCAAGAATTACCCTTGCAAACTGAAATTTCAAGATACAAAAACATATCGTTTACAAAATTAGAATCTTGTCATCGAATAGGGGTTGGGGTTAGGTATGGGGGAGGATAACTGCCATAATATATATATATATATATATATATATATATATTTATTTACTTATAATATATACCAATCATTATTTAAGCTTGACTATCGGTCTATATATCTTAAAAAAAACGTCTTCACCGGACCGATATAATAAAATATAGTGTCATTACAGAGCAATATAGTGAATAAATGACAAAAGACTATATTCCAAAGATCATGATGTTGACCATCTTATAATTTATTCCTTTAATTTAGTTGATATTTACAATTCTTGACAGTATCTGCTTGGGTAAAATAGATTCACTAATTAATATAATAAAGTGATTGATTTTGCACTACGAAACAGATACTGCCAAGAATTGTAAATATCAACTGAATTAAAAGAATAAATTATAAGACGGTCAACATCATGAACTTTGGACTATAGTCTTTTGTCATTTATTCACTATATATATATATATATATATATATATATATATATATATATATACATATGGCTTTAAAGTTTTACCCTTCTTACGCCATTTTTTCCACCCTTTCTCTCTTTCTCCCCTCCTTCTATTCTTATCCGTGTCTGGTTGAATATTTTAAACTTCCTCTCGCCCCTTACGACCTTTCAATGTTTCTTAAATCTTAAAACTTAACTGTCGTCGAATTAGAATTAAATTTTTTTTTCCCTTTTTTTCGTTTTTTTTGCTTCTCCTAATATCGTTTTTCCTAATCATAATAATTATTTCTGTAAAGTCTGATTAAGTTATTGCATATATATATATATATATATATATATATATATATATATATATATATATATATATATATATATATACATATATATATATATATATATAATTTAAAGGAGATTAGAACAATAGTCTAAAGAGCAGAGTGTATTTTAATGTAATAGTGAAATTACTAGTTTAATTAAAATACAGGAAAGAAAAAGTGCTCGTTGTAATTTAGATATATAATAAGCTCGATAGGTAAATATCCTAGTGCTAATTTAATATTTAGTAATGTGATTGATAATTTAAAATTTAAAAATCAAATTATAATTAAATTAAAAATCCGTTTCATAAGAAGGAACAACAACAAAATAAATTATTTGTACGATCGTTTCGGAAAACAGTGTTTTTATTGTGGTAGACATCAAGTTACGGACAATAATTATTACATATAGTTTTTTAATAAACAAGGTTTCCTCATCAGCAAATTGTGAAGGGTTTTTATTAAATTTAAAAGACACCATAAATAAACCTAGCATTAAAAGTAAGGCAGATGTATCTGGAAAAAAATTGAAATAAAGGTCTGGATTTAAAATTGATTAGAAAGTTAATATGGGTTAGAGATAGAAAAGAAATAGAGTAAAATATAAATTTGGTTTAAGTACAATATTATATATACATACACAAATATATACATGCATATATATGAAAAAATAGACACATATATACATCTACATAGATATACAGATATATACATAAAAATATAGGTACAAATATATATATATATATATATATATATATATATATATATATATATATATATATATATATATATATACAATATTTATTATGACACTATATATACATATTTCAAGGTCGTACCATTGGTTTCGATACACCGAAAACAGTAATAATATACTGTGGAAAATCGGTATAATCTCTTCGGCGACAAAGAAAAATCTGAAACTAATGCAAAATGAACGAACATATATATTATTACTGTTTTCGGTGTATCGAAACCAATGGTACGACCTTGAAATATGTATATATAGTGTCATAATAAATATTGTATCTTCAGCTCTCACATCTACGATCGAGCACTTTATTGGATTTTTTTCATCACCCCTGGACACGCTATATATATATATATATATATATATATATATATATATATATATATATATATATATATATATATATATATATATATCGTTGTATCTATCTCCGGCAATTGTGTTTTTATTCACAAATTGAAATTACACTTGGAGTGGATTATGAAACTTATATATTAAAAAACTATAAAATTATATATTTATTAAAAAAAACGTCTTCACCGGACCGATATAATAAAATATTTACCGGATATCTCATCGAACCAACGGAGATACCAAGGAAGCATGCCTATTTCGGATTGTTACCTTTTGCCTTGGAAGATTTCCGATACGCATTGGATCCTTTTACTTCACTTCAGGATTTACCATACAATTTGGATACGAAGTTCAATATCCTTTTCATTCTGAACCAATATATAATTTCCCTTACTCTATGATTTAAAAACTTAAAAAAAAACTTTTAATTATAATTTCCTATGTTTCTTACATTTAGTAAATTAGGTATAAACCATTTATGATATTTGCTAATATTTTTTCCTCTGGTGAGATGGGTAAACATCGAAAACCTATAGGTTAAGGAAATATACTTATTGAAATGTTCTTTGTCTTGCTTATAATAAAAATTCTAGATTTGAAATTGAACCGTTTCACATCATAAAATTTAAATGACTAAATTATGATTTATTTGCTCTATCTGGTATATTGAGCAATTGTCATTTAGCTGGGATTATCTTTATAAGATATTACAGCCAATAATATTTTGTAAGACCTGTAGCAACCGACACTTGCTACATCACAGGCAGGAGCTACTTCTCTCGACTTTGAGATTTAAAGTCTATTTTCTCCCTGGCTTGTCCAATCACAAGCCAGCTATCTATCACGTGACAGTGTATATAAAAGGCGAAATCTG